>NC_134696.1:28681497-28981497 GCF_050947455.1 Rhinoderma darwinii
AATATTTTTTTGGTGCATTTTGTATGTTTAGTGTAGCTTAAGTGAATATCAATCATACAAAAAAAACACTGTGTGTGTGTGTGTGTGTCTATATATACATCTGTGTGTGTGTATATGTGTATATATATATATATATATATATATTATAGAGCGAGATGTATGTGCAAAGGTTTGTATGCAGATGTGGAAAAATGCTGTACGTAAGAATGCTTTCAAAAGTTAATAGTAGCTTTTGTGTTTTTGTTTTTTTTTATAAATTAACAAAATACAAATTGAATGAACAGAAGAGCAATCTAAATCAAATCAATATTTGGTGTGACCACCTTTTGCCTTCAAAACAGCATCAATTCATCTAGATACACCTGCAAGTCAGTGGATTATAGCCAGGTGAATAATTAACCAATTCTACCAAACAGATGATAATGACAGTGTTGCAACCTACATATGAAAATGATTATTATTAACTGTAACAGAAACAGCTGTGTGTTAGGCTTAAAACTGGGTGAGGAACAGCCAAACTCTGCTACAAAGGTGAGGCTGTGGAAGACTGTTTCATGTCACAGGTCCACCATGGCAAAACTGAGTACAGCAACCAGACACAAGGTAGTTATACAGCATCAGCAAGGCCTCTCCCAAGCAAAGAGTTCAAAGTAGACTGGGGTTTCAAGATGTGCTTTTCAAGTTCTTTCAAAGAAGCACAAAGAAACAGGCAACGTTGAGGACCGCAGACGTTGTGGAAAACTTAGTGCAGCAGATCAAAGACACATCAGGCTTGCTTCCCTTCAAAATCGGAAGATGTCCAGCAGTGCCATCCGCTGAGAACTGGCAGAAACCAGTGGGACCCAGGTACACCCATTTAGTGTTCGGAGAAGTCTGGCCAGAAGTGGTCTTCATGGAAGAATTGCAGCCAAAAAGCTATATATTTGACGTGGAAACAAGGCAAAGCGACTCAACTATGCACAAAAACATAGGAACCGGGGTGCAGAAAAATGGCAGCAGGTGCTCTGGACTGATGAGTCAAAATGTGAAATATTTGACTGTAATAGAAGGCAGTTTGTTTGCCAAAGGACTGGAGACTGGTACAATGATTGTCTGTAGGCAACAGTGAAGCATGGTGGAGGTTCCTTGCAAGTTTGGGGCTGCATTTCAGCACATGGAGTTGGGGAATTGGTCAGGATTAAGGGTGTTCTTAAAGGGGTTGTCCACTACAGAACAACTGATGACCTTCCACCGAATAGGTCATCGGTATATTATCGGTGCAGGTCCGACACCCGGACCCCTGTACCGTTAAGCCGCACTGGCTGCCTCTGGGCACTGGATGTTATGGCCCATCATGTGATGTATGGAGCCGGAAGCAATTGGCTCCGTACATAGCATAGGGGCCGAGCTGCAGTACTGCAGCTTGGCCGGTATTGAGTGGCCGGAGCCAGCTGCTTCCGGCATGTATGTCCAGTGCTTGGAGGCAGCCGGAGTGGCTTAACCCGTTAGTGACCGCCAATACGCCTTTTAACGGCGGCCACTAACGGGCTTTATTCTGATGCATGTGCCTTTTTACGGCACTGCATCAGGATAAAGTAAACAGAGCAGGCAGTGTCAAATCTCCCCGCTCTCAGCTGCTAGAGGCAGCTGAGGGTTGGGAGCGTCCCTGCTCTGCCGGGTGAGATCGATATTGGTATCGATCTCACCCGTTTAACCCTTAAGATGCGGTGCGCAATAGCGTGCACCGCATCTGAGTGGTTTTGGAGAGAGGGACGGAGCTCCCTCCCTCCCCCACCGACACCCGGCGATACGATCGCCGAGTGTCTGTCTCTCTAATGGCAGCCGGGGGCCTACTAAAGGCCCCCAGGTCTGCCTGGAGCGACTGCCTGCTAGATCATGCCGGAGGCATGACCTAGCAGATGCCTGGCCGTTTTAAACGGACAGGCAGTAATACACTGCAATACAAAAGTATTGCAGTGTATTACAATAGCGATCGGAGAATCGCATATTAAAGTCCCCTAGTGGGACTAGTAAAAAAGTTTAATAAAGTTAATGAAAAAAAAAATGTGAAAAAAAAATGAAAAACCCAGCTTTTCCCCTTACACAATGCTTTACTATTAAAAAAACAAAATAAAGTAAAAAAGCTACACATATTTGTCCGTAACGACCCCGACTATAAATCTATAACATTATTTAACCCGCACGGTGAACGCCGTAAAAAATTTAATAAAAAACTATGGAAAAATTGCTGTTTTCTGTGAATCCTGACATTAAAAAAACGTTATAAAAAGTGATCAAAAAGTCGCATCTACTCAAAAATGGTACCAATAAAAACTACAAGTCTTCCCGCAAAAAAAAAGCCCTCATACAACCGCATCGGCGAAAAATGAAACCGTTACGGTTCTTCAAATATGGAGACACAAAAACAAATAATTTTGAAAAAAAAGCGTTTTTACTGTGTAAAAGTAGTAAAACATACAAAAACGATACAAATTTGGTATCGTTGCAATCGTAACAACCCGCTGAATAAAGTTATGGTGGTGTTTATATCACACTGTAAATGCCGTTGATTTAAGACGCGAAAAAGAGTGGCGAAATTTCAGGTTTTTTTCTATTCCCCCCCCCAAAAAAGTTTATAAAAGTTAATCAATAAATATGTCCCCCAAAATGGTGCTATTAAAAAGTAAAACATGTCCCGCAAAAAACAAGACCTTATACAGCTATGTCGACGCAAAAATAAGAGTTATAGCTCTTGGAATGCGACGATGGAAAAACGTAAAAAATGGCTTGGTCATTAAGGTCTAAAATAGGCTGGTCATTAAGGGGTTAAGAACTATCTTCAGCGTAAGGAAGAACAAGGAGCCCTGGAAGTGATTTTGCCCCCACAGAGCGCTGATCTCCACATTGAGTCTGTCTGGGATTACATGAAGACAAAAGGATTTGAGGAATCCTACATCCACAGAAGATCTGTGGTTAGTTCTCCAAGATGTTTGGAACAACCTCCCTGTTGAGTTCCTTAAACTGTGTGCAAGTACCTAGAAGAATTGATGCTGTTTTGAAGGCAAAGGGTGGTCACACCAAATATTAATTTGACTTTAGATTTCTCTTCTGTTCATTCACTTAGGTTTTTTTCATTTTATTAATTCATAAAATTAAAACACTTCTATTTTTGAAAGCTTTCTTGCTTTGCAGCATTTTTCTACAACTGCCTAAAATTTTTGCACAGTATTGTAGATAAATTTATCTAGCAATTTATTTTTTTTTTTTTCTTATTGTACACTAAAGGGCCATTTTATATATTACATCTATTCTTGTAGTAGTGGTGTTTGCTATTTTAGTCTGTATGACACTAAATTTTGACAGCCAGGTATGCATTACCATTGAGGTGAAGTGTTTATTCTTTCTGCATAATGTTCTAGTCCTATTGTATTTGGTCACCTTCTGTACTGCAAGTGCTGGTCGTGCATATTGCTGATGCACTACTAGCACTTCTCCTCATATATATATATATATATATATATATATATATATATATATATATATATATATATTTCAGGGGTTAAAGGCCTCTGGTCTCCCTGACCATTTTTTTTAAAAAATTGAGTGGTGGTCCAGTAGTTACACAAAAGTATCAGTTGCTGGAGTCATGCAATTTTACAGTAAATGTTTATTACCCTGTATTTATTTTAGGGTGTCTTCATACGCAGTGTTTGTAGGAAAAATATAATATTTTTCTTCTGCGTTTTTATTTCCTGGTGTATTTTGCGACTAAATATACTGCAAGTTTAAAGTCAGAAACTTTAACTTGAAGTGAGTGGGGAAATCTAAAACACGCTGAACACATGGCGCTTTTTTATTTATTTATTTTTTACTTCAGGTGGCGTGTTTTTTCTACTTTGCCTTTTTGGCTATGTGATGTTTATTCAAAATATCAGCAAGGTTGGCTTTTGCGTTTTTACGGGAATTTGGTGCCTTTTTTTGCGCATCCAAAAAAAAAAGCTTTTGTCAAATTGTATTGCGTTTTTTTCAGAAAATAATCTCGTTTCTAAGCGTTCTCTGTATTACATGATTTGCAATGTGAAAAATAGCACCTAAAAAAACCCCCCAAAAAACTATTTGGAAAACCTGCCATAGAATACGCATGTACCATTTTGGCCAAAAAAACACCGCACCAAATGAATGTGTGTTTGTGAAGGAAGTCTCTCTGCTTTCTAAGGCGGGGGAGAGGGAATCTATTAGGACAGGGGATTTATATGGTAGTCTAGAACTGAAATGTACTTCAGTAAAATATGCCATATATGCCATATAGGCGCATATATTAATTTGGCACAGCTTTGCTTGTCTGTGTGTGAGAAGAGGAAGTCTGCCCGCTACGAGCAGGCATATTTGCGCTATAATTTACGCCAATTTCTGGAGTCCATTTTATAAAGTCGGCCATAGGGATGTCACGCCTTGTTCCATTGAATTTTACCCGCTACAATGGCAAAATGCTGCAAATTTGTGACTTTTTAATGCCACAAAAGTAGTTTCACTTCTCCTTTAAGACCCAGTTCACACTTCAGTTTTTTTACACTGATTTTGATGCAGAACGCATCTGAATTTGCGCCAAAAAATGTCCATAACTGCCTCCCATTGGTTTAGAGGCGTTTTTTTTAAATTTTTTAATATTTTTTTTTGTGGGGGGGCTTTTAGCGGCTCGCAGTAAAAAAACAAAACTGTGTGAACAGTACCGGAGTGTGTAAATGAGGTCTACACATTATTAGTCTACACATATGCAAGGTATATAAGTATAATTGTCTAAAATTATTTCTATTACATTACTCGCTCTAAAACCGTTAACCATACAGGCAGGCACTGCCATGTCACGTATGTCTAATATCTAACAATAGACGGTTGAATTTCGTTATCTATTAACAAAGCTCTTTTGTATTTTCAGTTTTTGAAATTTTACAGCTGCTTCATTCACTCCTACTGACAAACCACAGCTGTACCCTATAAATTGGTACCTGCAGCTGACCTCATAGTGGCATGTGCCAGCTCTTATCTCGGGGCGGTTTGACCTTGTATACAAAGGACAATTAATGTCATCTCCCATTTGAATCTCACCGCTTTACTTTCGTGGGAGAATGAAAGTTCGTTCACATCATTTTAAAATAACTTTGATACTTTGCTGCATTTAGTATGTACCCCCCCCCCCTCTTCCTTACTCTCCACTCAGGGATTGAGGTGTGATGCGAGTAAAAAAACGAAGGTGTACTGTAATCTATTTGCTTTATTTTGTACGACCGTAAAGATAATAAAAAATAAAAAAAATACTTTGCTGCATCCAGTGTCATCCTCACTGCTACTGGCTGAAATCCAACCAAGGACAACATCTGCATGGAGTTTGTATGTTCTCCCAGTGTTTGCATGAGATTACTCCGGGTACTCCAGTTTCCTCGCATACCCCAAAAACTGGATTAGGACCTCTGTTGGCGCTATATAAGGGCCTGTTCACATCACTGTTCATTTCTGTTCCAGGGTTCCGTTGGAGGTTTCCGTCACGTGAACCCCGCAACGGAAAGTGAAAGCACAGCTTCCGTTTCAGTCACCATTGATCTCAATGGTGACGGAAACATTGCTAATGGTTTCCATTCGTTACTATTCCGGCAGGTTTCCGGTTTTTCGACGGAATCAATAGCGGAGTCGACTGCGCTATTGATTCCGTTGGAAAACCGGAAACCTGCCGGAATGGTGACGAATGGAAACCATTAGCGATGTTTCCGTCACCATTGATATCAATGGTGACTGAAACGGAAGCTGTGGTTTCACTTTAACTTTCCGTTGCGGGGTTCACCCGACGGAACCCCGCAACGGAAAGCGAACCGTGATGTGAACAGGCCCTAACTTAAATAAATAATAAATAAATTTGTGTACAAATGGCGCTTAGTGTTTCTGGAGAAGCCTGAGATTAGACCACCACTGTCCATAGAGAGTTAATAATTTTTGCGCTTAAGGGCAATTCTTCTGCACTTCCCTTTTGAAAAAGTAATTATTGGGGAAAATAAATAAATGTTCTACACTCCGCTTGCAAAATAGCGTCCAGCTGGTTGTAGTTGAATATATAACTGATATTTAAAAGGATATTCAGATTATGAAGAGTTATAAGCAATTTTCACCTATCATTATATAACTGCTAGATCGATGGGGTCCGACCGCTTTGATCCCTAGCAATTGCCAAACGGGGACCTCAGTTTGAATAGAGCAGAGGTCGATCGTACTCAGCGATGAGCGATATATTCGGTAGCCTCATAGAAGTAAATGGAGTGGTGGCCGGGCATATGCAGTACCGTTCCATTCACATAGGACACTCCGGGACACCTTGTTCTCAAGATCGGTGGGGGTCCCAGGAGTCAAAGCCCTGTGGATCGGTGACAAATTATGGTTATGAGAGAACCCGGCCATATGAAATCCCTTATTAAGGGCTTGTCCACATGTAGTGGAATTGATGCGTATTTTCTGTCTGGAATTACAGACGGAAAATACGCAGCAGAAAACAGAAGCAGCAAATTAGGTGAGCTTTAACAAATCTCATCCACACGCGTATAAATTCCAAGCAGAAATTGACCTGCGGTGCGTATTTTTTGGACCGCAGTATGTCAATTTCTGCTGCGGAAAGTGAATGAATTTTGGCTTTTTCAGAGATGTCACCATCGCCCAACATTGAGAAAAACGCCGCAAAATCCGCACCATTTCTTGCAGTAAAAAATGCAGGAAATGGTGCGTTTTTTTTTTCTACAGCGCAAAGTCTGCGACTTTCAACGGAATTGCTGCAGAAATTTTCTGCAGCAATTCCATTACGTGTGGACAAGCCCTTATGGCTTATATATGATGATATGGAAATCTTGTTAACGTGTCTGTTTCCATACAAGGATGACAGCCTACTGTTTTCATGAAAATATAAATTTAATCCGTAACTCGTGTCTTTCTCACATAACTGTGATTCATGTTGCATATCTAGATGTTGTTTTTTTTTGTGTATGATCCTTTAAATGTGGGCATAGCGCAGAATAAGTCTTATAATTTACAGTAATAGCAGCACAGTAGTTATTTAGACAATTTGTTCATGTTCAGGCCCATCAACATGTCCGCTAATGCAACATTGTGGGAACAAAGCATCATTAATAATGAATTTAATTTGATCCTTTTACCATAAATAACATACTGGCTTCTTTATATAGTGATGTCTTCTGTAAAGATGGTACAGGATAAAAAAGACAATGGACTTGTGGGATTTGTATATATACTTTATGGTGATGCACGATGTAATTTTTTTTTTTTTTTTTTTCCCTTGTTAAAATAATTTTCCAGCCGAGTATTGGTTAACAAGCACAGCCTATTTCAGTCTTGTACATAGTTTTTTATTTTTTTTTATTTGTGTTTTCCAACATCCCAAGGTCTTTGTTTGGTTTTTTTGTTTCTTTTTTTTTTCCAAACAACGGTTGCAAATAATTTCAATGCAAATGACAACGAATAACAATGTTGTGCAAACATGATGCTGCATCTCTGCAGAGGCGGAGAAGTAGGGCAGCAGCTTGTCTAGGCAGGGTCTGCTTCTGATTTTTTTTAAATTGGACTAATTACCCATATATAGACTGGTACCATCTTATGTTATGTATTTATTTTGCTGACCCTATCATGACCATTTTTAACCCTTTCGCTACCAGGGTTTTATGGAATTTTTGCACCTCTGGTATCCAGGACAATTGTCACACTTTTGACATGTGCAAATGAAAACGTAAATGACAAATTTAAAACATACTGAACCCCCATACCTAATATATTTTCTGAAAGTAGACAACTGTCACGTTGTCAAAATGCTACTCGTCACTCTATACACACAGGCACCGTCATGCAATTTTGTGTTAAAAAAAAAATGCATAAAAATTGATATGTGACCCAAGCAGAAAATTAGGCCTTGTTCATACGGGGCTAAAAAAAACAATGTGTAAACCGGTCAAATACGCTAGCTTTTTTGTAAAGCGCTTTTTCAACTAGTGTAATTTTTGATGCGTTTGAGGGCACGCTTTCTGCATGGTTTTTTTGGGTGCAAAATTAAGACTCCCATTGACTATGGGAATTAGGCGTGTTTTACGAGTCAAAGAATTGACCTGACGCTGCTTTTATTGCGCTATGCATTTTTTAAACGCGCATGTAAAAAAGAAATGCGCTGTATGCACTACTGGCACGCTTTCCCATTGATGTCAAAGGGAAGCTTAAATTATGTGTTTTGTTTTTTTATACGTTTGACAGCGACGCGTAAAAATACACCTCGTCTGCACAGAACATCGTAACCCCATTGAAATCAATGGGCAGATGTTTGCAGACTTATTGGAACAGTTTTTTCAGGCGTAATTCGAGGTGTAAAACGCTCGAATTACGTCTGAAAATAGGTCGTGTGAACATACCCTTATGCTTAGGGTATGCCTACATGCACATATCTTCCCAAAATAACCAAAATTGGAGACACAAAATCTGGTTTTAAGCTGGAGAAAAAAAAAAATAATCAAAACCCTTTTAAAATACAGGGATCACACACCTTAAAAAGTGAGTGCACTCCCAAACCCTATACATTACCATAAAGCAGACAATCTGATGATTGCATATACACACAAAAAACAGAGTATAATGCCAAATATATGTGAAAGAAATAACAGATCTTTATTAAATACATATAAAAACATACATGTTAAAAAGGTACATGAAGGGAGAGACTCTATATAATGCAGACACAGGTAAAAGGCAAAACCAAGTATATAGTATGGCAGCATGCTATCTTGTATGACGTTAGTAGTTTGGGTATAAGTTATTGTATTAAGAAAAAGATGTCCATTGTGTATCTTTTCTAGAAAAAATATCCCCTAAAATTGGTGACTCAGTCTTACCCATGATGGTAGTCCTGGTGGCCTGGATACCTGTGTGTGGAACCCCAACTACCATCATGCGTAAGACTATCTGAGTCTATGACCTACATATAAGGCATATACACATACAATTACAGCATACCGCATGGCTTTTTTTTTTCTGCCACGTGTGAATGGTGTTTAGTGGGTTTTGTAAAATCCTATCCCCTTGCATTGTACGCTAATTTGTTGGATAATCGGCACCAAAAATGTGCAACAAATGCTCCATCTCCGAATTTACCTATATTATGAAGTCTGATATACAGCAGTGGTTTAGTTCATATAATTGTGTAAGGGAACATAAACAAGTACATTTTAAATGTAATAAAAAAAAATCGGAATATCTCTAAACTAAGGCCCTATGCACACGACCGTAAATATCGTCCGCAATTACGAACACATTCACTACTATTGACCGCGGATACCTTCCTGTATATTTTCGGGAAGGTGCCCGGGCTGTAGAAGTGTAGCGCAAAAGATGGGACTTTTTATGGTCCGGGCTCCCATGCTTTGTATAGGAGCACGGGTTGAATTGCTGGCCGTGCCCGCAATTGTGGCCTGTGATTACGGGCACAGCCGTGTGCTTGGGGCCTTCTACTGTATCCAAACACTGATTTGTACATTTCTCGCATATTTTTAAAAAATATCCTCTACACGCATCACCATATAAATGTAGTTATTTTTTTGGGCTTTGAGAGCAACATTTTCAGTTTTTCGTTTGACAGTTGAAGGTGTGTGCGTCTAATATGACCATATATTTAGGGATTTCCGGTCTAGGAGTACATGTCTTCCTCCTCCATTTTTTTTTTTTTTTTTTTTTCTTTTTTGTACCCTACAGCTGAGTTTACACGTTGCAGATTTGTCACAGATTTTATTGCAGATTTCACCTTTTTTGCATTGCAAAGGGTGAAATCCGCAATGAAAATCTGCGACGTGTGAACACGGCCTACCACTGTTTGCTCTGTCTACATATTTATTTATTCTTTGTGTGGGGGGGGTGTCCTATGAATGCATATGTTGTGACTACAGCTGTTGGATGGCATAGCCTGAGTGCTCCTGCACAATCCACTTTCTGTTTTTTAGTTAAAATTTGCTCTGAGATTAGGACAATATTTGTCTGTCACCATAAATGCCCTGTGCAGTCTGCCATGCCCACTTCAGAGACCACCGTTTATTTAATCACCGGGTTACTCCTTTTCTCTGGCCTGCTAGTAAAAGGATCAGTGTTACAGCTCTCCTCAGTTATGTCACTCCTTCCATTTCATGTACCAATTACGCAATCTAAAAGTGTTCCTCGGACCCAATGCAATAATGTTTTCCTACATGGGAGTCTCCCGGGGATGTGTGTGCCCTCTGTGTGTGTGTCAGGGCCCTGCAGACAGTGTAATACGGCTGGCATTGGTACATCCCGCCCACTGCCTATGAGCATCTCGCTCTCTGTAGTTCCTGGTGCACAGAAAAAGCCTTTTGTCGCCTCAGCACTGGCTGTCCTTTACCTTCGTACGGAGAGAGAGAGGGGGAGGAGATAGGTGGGGAGCCGGGCTGCTTTTCTATGGGGTGTTTAATACAGAGACCAGCGGAGATGCCCAAACAATGCACCAGCTGTTACTTTTGGATGTATGCATCACTTTAAAGGTGATCCTTTTTCTCTCTGTCTGTTCCATCCTCATTGTCTCTTGCTCTGTGTTTTTTATTATTTGTATTGGATATGTATTGAAACTTCATTTAGGTTTCCTCCCTAATGAAATGCATACGGTTAACCCACAATGTCCTGCAATGATCCGGTTAACGCTTCAGTGTCTGGAGCTTTTTGGGATCATGACCACTTAGAGAGCGTGATTACATATTTGTCAAAGCTAATTGCACTTGTGCTGCTGTTAATTGATGGTTTTATTACAACAGTAATGATGTTGTTATTTGTCACCCTCATCACTGTTTACATTTAGGTTTATGTAATTACATATTTATTGTGATATCCAAGACATTTACAATGTATCCAGTAGGTTATTTTTTTTTATAAGGTAGGTTGTGGTGAATGGATTTCGGGGCTGAATAGTAGGATGGTCTCAATGCGTTGTGTAATTTAGAACGGCCCTGCGTCCATCAGCGGCTAGACTTGTAAAGTTTGTATATTTGTAGTGCCTGGATGTGGTGCTGCCGTGTGTGTGGCATCCAGACCATGTTTTCTTCTGTGCCTCAGCTGTTCCATAGCCTCTCATGGGATTTAGAACCACCCGTGCCTGGATACATGAGGCAGTGAGATGGAGCTGTATGACCAGCCTCCTATTAAATGTTAGGATTTTTCTCCTCTTGCCTTCACATGCCATGTTTGCCTGTCATGCCCAAGCTCTCGTTCTGTCTTTTGTCCTTGATGTCTAGTGATAGTCCTCATACAGCAGTATTCGTTAATAAAGGAGAAGGGAAGGGTGATGGGGGGATTATTTTATTTTTTATGTAGCACAAAAATAGTAAATTTATTGTGCATGATGAACGTTAAATCTTCCTAATGAGTAATGTGTGTAGCGAAGGCATGCAAGCTGTCCTCTGATGCAGTGTGTGTGTGTGTCAGTGTGTGTGATGCAGAGAAGTCAGCATTCCGCCTCTGTAGCTGCTGTGCATTCAGTTCTGCTTTGCAACGTAGATTGTTACCACACATGAAAATACTGCTTGTCTTCTGCGTGCCTGTGGATGTTACTGAATTATCTCTGAGCCAAGGGGAAAGATTGGAATAAGATTGTCACTGAGAAGATGCCACAGAGGATTGCTATGGAAAAGGGATGCTGTCGATAAGGAATATTAAAGCAAGGAATGTATCCCAAGAAATCTGACGGTATGTTACCAAGGGCCTCTCTTTACAGGTACACGAAGATCACCATTGCTCAGTTACCCGGTAACAAATGGGAAGCCATTGGCTTTCTTTATAACCATTAGATATTAGACTTTTGTATTTTTTTTTTTTTAATAGAGACCTCTATATGACCTGCTGTGGTCCATTCTTGTTTTTTTTTTTTTAACAAGTGCATGCTCTATATTCTGCCAAATTAAAGACTACTTTGATGTGCTGCATATAAGCAAACACTTCGATGCCTTTACAGAACGAGTTGATGGTTTTTTTCGTTGTTGTACCGAAGCTTTAAGTTTGTCTTTCGGAGAGAATTTCCTACGTTAAGAATCTGTTTGATTAGTTTCTATGGTTGGTTAATTTATCTGCAGATACTTTTTTTTTTTTCTTGGCTCTACTCGTACGTAAGATATGAGGACATTCGCCGTTCAAACGTCAATGGTTTGTTAAATCCACTCTACTGCTTATATTAGCATGAATCATCCATATATGTGCTACTTATGTATAGATTAATGCCATTCTGTAGGTATACTATGGTTTGTCCTGCAATGAGATACTAATTCTGTTATAAAACTGCTAATCAGAGGATTATATATGGCCCTGACTAGACACATTGGTGGTTTTCCTCTCTTCATACCTTCCCTATGTAATCTGGATTAAGGCACCCGATTTCTCTGCATGCCAGCACACTGATTTATTATGTCTAGTATGGATGATGGAATATCAAGCGAACCACTCCTAAATTTGATCCTTGACGATGGCTGAGCCACTGCTTTAAAATAACAACATCCAATTCTGTCTTGTTTAAAGGGGATGGGGGGGGGGGGGGGGTGGGGGATTAGTCAAGAACCATCTTTTAGGACCATTTAATAGGTTCAGTATAGGAGGATAGACTGTATGAACAGGATTGAGGAAACCCTACTAGGGTTCACTAGTGAAGGAGATGGTCATTCATCGCCACCACATTCTGAAGACCTCCGCATTGGACCATATTTATGCTTTATAAAGTATTTGATGACTTTTGTATGAGTTATTTCTAGTTTGTGTTTCTTTTTTTTTTCCTAATGTAGGCATTGGCTGTGTGCACTGTGTTCAGTAAACTTTTTTTTGTCCTTGGCATAGACCATCTATTTTGTTGCTTATTTTTAGGGCTATTTTTATTGGTTATTATGTGCCCTGCTCACACAGTCGGAATCGGCGCCAAAATGGCCCCCATTGATTTCAATGGGAGGCAGAGGTGGTTTTTTTTTTTTTGTTTTTTTTCCGGACGGCTTTTCGCAAAATTAATGGGAGGCAGATAAAACCTGTGGCGCTACTTTCTGAGCGTTTTTTCGCTGCATTTTTTTGCCCGCAGTCCTTGCATTAGCTTCAATAAACGCTGCCAAAACTGTGGCAAAAAGCGCAGGCAGATCAAAATCTGACTCAAAATTCCTGAAGATTTTTTTTTCTGCCTGCAAAATACTCAGTGTGAACAGGGCCTAATACTCTCCACATACAGCAGAGGTTCTAGACAACAGCTGGATGTAAACATCAGCCATAGGTATTTGAGGATGAGCTAGATTGGGGCTCCTCTAGTTTTATTTAATTTAGTCTTTGATATTTTAATATTTTTGTTTTCATTTGACTTTTTTTATCGAGGCAACAGGTTGTGATGTATTTATTTTATGATAATTTGTGAATCCCATGAAGATTTCGGCTGTAATTCCAAGGTCACACAACATGATGCTAATGTACAGTGATCTCCTTCAATGTGTTGTGACCTTCTTTTCTAAGGAAGGCGGGGGTGTACGGTACTATTCATCCTTTAAAAAAAAAAAAAAAAAATGTAATGTCTTTTATACCAATGACTGTACAATGTTTGATCTCAAAGCTACAAGATGTTCGACTTAATTTAAATTGTAAGTTCATTAGTCTTGTGGGAGAATATGTTCTTGCATATTTTTAAGAGCCGTATTGTTAGAAATCTTGATACAGTCTTTAGATACTTCCAAGTAGTGCTGGTCTTTATATATAATCTTTAGGTTTATGATCCTGAAAGCTGCAGGTTGTGTGTTTTTGTTTTTTTTTTTCTTTTTTCTGTAAAGTTCTAATTAGAATTCATTTGGGAGGAAACCGTGTAATATTTGGAATTCTACTTAATCAAGGAGACGTGATAATCCAGTGTTTGCACTGTTCCCTATATTATAAAATATTCTGCTTCTTTAGGTTTTTTATTTTGTGAATAATTAGTTATTAGTATCTCCAGGTGCCCTACCAGTCAACTAGTGGATGCAGTGGCCAACACTAGTAAATGGTGGCCTTTCTCAAATTTTGGTGTCTTTTGGCGTTCGAGTAGAGTTTTACTTTCTCACCTTCCAACTCTTGCTGCTTTAAGGGCCTTTTACAAAGGGCTATGATCGTCCGATCAATTTTTCATTGCTGATCATTGCCCAGCGATCAATAGATCAAATGCTCGTTTGTCATTTATTGCATATTTTATGCGGGTATAAAAATTTTGTGGACTGCTCTTCCCCTCTTTTGTAATGGAGTACCGATCGACTTAGTAAATCGTCAAGCTGCGCTCATTACGTGTAGCTTCTACTGTTACTGTATTTTTGACTGTGTATTTCTATATTGGTGCTGTATAACTTCCTATGTATTTTTTTGCTTCAAAACCAGTCATCCTTACCAGCAGTGTAGGGGAGAAAATGTATGCTCTTACAGTGTGAATTTTGCAATTCTTCAGGTCCCCTATGGGGGAAAATCATCGTCCATACAGCATGCAATGGAGCATGGCCTATTTATTTTTCATAAACCATCATATGACATCACACAGAGGTATGAAAACGTCCTTAGGCTAACCTTACCGCCGTATTGGTAAATTAGCAGTATAAAAATCAAATTCTTTGTGCTCCTTATATGCAGTAACACGAAATCAAACAATCAGCGTAGCAACGAGTGATTGTTAATTCCAGGACACATTTTTTTTTCCAAAGGAGCAATTGTGATAATTGAATATGCCAAACCACGGGATGTACATTCTGCTTAATGGCAGGTTCACAGGGCATCCCTAGCAATGTTAACCGCGGGGAACACCAGTTTTTGGGCATGTCGATGCCAATCATGTGCGCTCATCGTTGTTGGAAAACCGGATACTCCTGCATGGAATTCTTTCTGTTCATCAGGTGTACACACACCTGGCTATAGACCCGTTTCTATGTGGTATCTGCAACTTAACGTGTTCTACGAGCCACACTATTGATATATACCAGGACTTGTAGTTCCTCAGTCAATTCTGGCATTTATGTCTGGTCTTGCTCTTTTCAGTGTGTTGTTTTTTTTTTCCCTTTCTTTGAATAAATGTCATTGCTTGTGTTATGCAGTGTATGGTGCAGAGACTGGACGTCTCCTGTCACCCCAAGCACTTTGGATTTATGGTCTCTTCTCATTGCATCTCTTTGGTCTGCTCTTTACACAGAGTTGTCACTATTCACCATGGCTTGCTTTACTCTCTTGCTGACTGGCATGTTATCCCGCTGGGAGATCTGGCAGCTAGAGGTCTAATCTATATTTAGAATTTGAAAATCTCCATAGCACACAATCTCGTCTGTGATTATTTGATCTACTTCTGTATACTGTTTGGTTCCAGTGACAGGTTTATTCACAGTGTTGTGTACATGAGCCCCATTTTTTTTTGGTGTAGGCCGTTTCACTGTGTATTATTATTATTATATATTTTTTTTTATGTAGTTGCTGTTCCCCGGCAGGTGTTGTCTTAATTTGTTCATTGTTGACATTTGATGCGTCTCGGACAGTGCTTGTAACCACACCCTTTTTTTATTTATCTACTTTGGTTTTCCATTTTGCACAAATTTCTTTTTTTTCCCCTCCTTTAAGCCCCCCCTTTTCCCCCTTACTTTTGGCTATTGATTAATGTTGATGTCTGAAAAAAGTAATTGTTAGAGAATTGGATACAAATCTCAATCAATACTCAAAATTATTCCTATTCTAAAAAAGTTTGAGACATTTTTTTCAAATTAATTTTATTAGCAAACTTTGCCATGCAAATCCCTTTTTTGTTTTCTAGGCTATGGTGCAGGTCTGGAAGTGGGGGTGTCATACCTCTTAAAAAAAATAAAAATCTGCAGGGCTTTGGGCACACTTGATGCTTACTCACTTGAACAGGAGCAACGGCAGCATCTTTAAACATCCCATTGTTCTATAATTCTGCACCAATAAAGCGTACAGTTAAATTATATTGCAAGTGCATTGTAGGAACTAGTCCTGATCGAGCGCAATCACATCGGCGCGTTGACAGGAGACCCTACAAGAGCTGCCAATACAAAATTTTACACAATCCCAGAGAAAACTGGGAAGGAGTTTGCCCATACCAATACAGGCTCTCTGGTTCAGTCTGCACAAACACTGGGCACTTGCTGTAAAGCTGGGGCTACATACAGACTTGTTGTGTGACCGCTTCTATAGAAATGTTCTCACTACTTGCATTTGACTTGCACAAGATTTGTATGCAGCGTTTTTCACCCCCATGTTTGTCTTATATGATACATTTCTCACCGCACAGTTGAAGGAAATTCTTGTCTTTTATGCTTGTATCTGATTCCTATGTATATGCGTCACGTGGTATATCTGTGCTGCAACTGTAGCATATAAGTGTGGCCAACTAACAAAGTATTGTAAAGTTTAAATAATATAAACTTGGCAAAAAAACAAACTAAAAGAATGCACTAAAGGTGTTGTCATATAAAATAAGAAAGATATAAGCGCTTACCTAGGGGGAATTTGTGATACCATCCCAGAAGTAGGTAATGTTGAGACTGCATACAAAACCCCTCCATAATAATAATAATATACATCCTCAAGCCTGGCACAGTCCGGACACACCAATAGGGGCTGTCGAAGATTAGAAAAACTCGGCTGCTTTCTTGCTGAAACAATGCCACCCCTGTCCATGGGTTGTATCTTGTATTGCAGTTCCGCTCAAAGGGGTTGTGCCAAGATCAAATGTTATCCCCTAATAACATGCTGATCGGTGGTGGTCCGACCGCTGGGATCCCCGCGATCACGAGATCAGGGGTCCTGTTCCTCCAAATGAATGGAGCGGCAGATCAAGCATACGCTATGCTGTTCCATTCTTTCTCTATGGCACTGCTGTACTATCTCTGGCAGTCCCAAAAACAGTAAACGGAGCAGCAGTGCGCATTCTTGACCTACTGCGCCATTAATTCGGAGGAACGGGACCCCCGTTCTCGTGATCGGTGTGGGTCCAAACAGTCGGTACTCCACCGATCAGCATGTTCTCACCGATTCTGTGGTTAAGGGACCACATTTAATCTTGGGACAACCCCTGTAATTGAAGTGAATGGGTCTGAGCTGCACTACCACACACAACCGGTGGACAGGTGTGACCCTGCTTTTGCAAGGATGCAGCCGTGTGTTTTTTTTTCATCTTGGACATCTCTTAACTTGTTAATGGTATTGTCTTTACATTAGCACACCGTAAATGCCAGCCACTTCTCTTCAGACATGTAGGATAAAGTTATTTATTGCATCGAAGAGAAAGACGCTGCCTGTTGTGACGATAAAAACACACGCCTAAAGTTCAAAAGCACCGACACGAAGTACAAGAACGCAAAAAGAGGGAGGGTGGGCGGTCGATGAAGGTAAAGGGATGGTGACGCATGGTACAGTTTTATAAATAATAATCCCTCCATTTTCATGCTTAAACCCCTAGGCTCCTCACAGGCGGAAAAAATAAATCCCACCTGTTAATTTTAGTCTCCCTATGATAGTCATAACCACCCCTGGTGAAGATATCCTAAGAACACATATTCGCCCTCTAATAGGCAGGCCAGGACTACCACCCATGTGTGCTTTTTATTTTCTAAAGGATAGTCCATAATAATAGATCGAGTCTTTGTTCGGGTATTCGGGGGAACTTACATTGGAACATGATTTTGTATTTTATGTATGGTGTGTTTTGTTTTTTTGCCTATAGAGAAACTCCCTGCTATGTAAATATATGTGTATCCACTTGGCCTGCACTGTGCACCCAGTTTGTGTTGTATTTTGCACATATTATGATGGTTGTTTAAGCACAAGCTGCAATTATTTTTGCTTCAAGCAATGTTTTCTTTTGGATGCATGCCTAGGTTCATTTTGTGTAAATCCTGTGGCTATCCCTCCAACTGCTGCATGTGATGACCTCGCCGGCCGGTCCTGTATTCCCTGGTAGAGTAAATAAATGTGATTGGATTATGTTAGAGAACCACCTTCTTCCTTTTTTCTTTTTCTTGTGTTTGAACTTGCAATAAATGTTAAATTCTTTTTCTTTTCTTGCAATATTTTTCCTCCACTCCAAGCTTGAAGTAGGTATTCATGCTGGACCATCACTCCTTTTTTTTTTTAAATTTATTTTCTGCGATTCAGA
This sequence comes from Rhinoderma darwinii, assembly GCF_050947455.1. Classification (NCBI taxonomy): domain Eukaryota; kingdom Metazoa; phylum Chordata; class Amphibia; order Anura; family Rhinodermatidae; genus Rhinoderma; species Rhinoderma darwinii. The sequence continues at coordinate 28,699,688 of NC_134696.1, forward strand.
TAACCAATTTTACATAAAGGAATGCAGCAAAGCACACACTGACACTGTACATTATTCATAATCCTAAACACTTGTCTTGGAGGAGACAGCTGTATGACAGAACCCCATGAAATCTGCCCTTTTTTTTATTTTAATAATTTTTTTTTAATCTTGATCCGTTAAGTTCTAGCTGCAAACTCATTGACCTAATATGAAATGTGCTACCTTATTAATGTTCCTTCAGTTTAGTGCTGGAGTTTAAGATGTTAATATAAAATGAAGAGATTTGCTTATGTGAAACATATCACTTGCTTAGGGGGAGTAAAGTCTATTGATGGCAAGCCTGCCCTATGACTTCTGTTGACGACTTTTATTTTTTCTCTTTAATCACTTTTGACCCTGTTGTGTGCTTTTGTTGTGTTTTTATTTGGTAATTTTTAACAAACTAAGCTTCTTTTTTTTTTTTTTCAATATGATTTTCAAATAATTAAGTCCAGGGCAAATCTCTTAAACCGATTTAAAATGTATCCAGAATTCTCTTTCCTTCATTCAGCTTGTGACATCAGGCACTGATTTTGGACTAGAAGGTTACAATCGGTGTTCCAATTTAACCCAAAGGTGTTGGGTTTGGTTGAGGTCAGGGTTCTGTGCAGCCACCGAACCCGTCACACCATGTCTTTATGGAGTTGGCTGTGTGTACAGGGGCACATTCATGCTGGAACAGGAAAGGACCTTCCCCAAACTGTTGCCACAAAGTTGGAAGCTACAATTAGTTAAAATGTCTTTTGTACGCTGTAGCATTATCATTCATTGGAAATAAGGGGCCCAGCCCTAAACTAGAAAAGCAGGCACTGACCATTATACCCCCTGCACCAAATTTTACAGTAGTAAGATTTCTCCATCAGACTGCCATATAGTGAGACCTGATTCATCACTCCAGAAAACACGTTTCCACTGCTTTAGTCCAGTGGCGGCGGGCTTTACACCACTCCAGCCGATGCTTGGGATTGTACATAGTAAGCCCTTATTCACATGACAGGGTTTCCCGGCCGGGTGACGGCCGTTCATAAATCTGCCGTCACCCGGCTACAGTAGGAACAATAGACCCCTAATGGGGCTATTCACACGACCGTTTTGTTTTTTGACGGCCCGGATAATACACGGCCATCACCGGAATGTGTCCCGAGTGATGGCCATGTATTCTGTCGCTCGCGCTCTCTCTCTCTTCTCCTCCTCCTCCTCCTCCTCCTCCTCACAGTGCAGAGTGCATGTGAGTAGGAGGAGGGTCTTTTTTTGCTCCCTGTAGGAGTCGGAATGCCCAATCCCCAGCCGGGGATTGGGGATTCCGCTACAGGAGAAGTGAGTGACTACACTGTCCATATATGGACACAGTGATGTCACTCACTTCAGAAGCGGAATCCCCGACCCCGTGGCCAGGGATTCCTCTCCAGGAGAAGTCAGTGACTAAACTGTCCATATATGGACATTGGAGTCAGTGACTAAACTGTCCATATATGGACATTGGAGTCAGTGACTAAACTGTCCATATATGGACATTGAAGTCAGTGACTTCTCCTGGAAGGGGGGGAACTTGGTGGCTTCACCTGCAGGGGGCTTGGGTGGCATTACCTGCAGGGGGCTTGGGTGGCATTATCTACAGGGGGCTTGGGTGGCATTACCTACAAGGGGCAGGGTGGCATTACCTGCAGGGGGCTGTGTGGCATTATCTACAGAGGGCTGTGTGTGGCAACAAATTTAAATGAAATTCATCCGATTTTAAAACGGACAGGGAAAAAAACGGATGCAAAACGGGTCAAAATCGGCAACACACCCCGGAACGGAATCGGAACGGATGCAAAACGGATGCAAACCGGCCGACACTTGGACCCTGTCGTGTGAATGAGGCGTAAATTAAGTCTTGTGTGCAGCCGCTCGACCATGGAAACCGATGTCATGAAGCTCCCGGCACACAGCTCTGGTGCTGATGTCACTCCCAGAGAGATTATAGATAGATAGATAGAGAGAGAGAATATATATAGAGATATCTATCTATATCTCTCTGGGAGTGACATATATATATATATATATATATATATATATATATATATGTGTGTAGATAGATGACTTGATGGGGGGTGTAACCCTGTGATCATCTTTTGTAATGTTTTAGGAGAAGATAAAGTGGGTTCTGTGCATTGTGACACCCACCAATCACTAGAATAAAGAGGTAGCACGTGCTCGGAGTAGCCCTGCAACACTTTTGCCCAATGATTGGTTGGATAATGTCAGTTTATGACATGTCAGAAGATCAAAGGAGAATCTTCCCTCTAACTGCAGTCACACCTGAATTTATCTAACTTTGTACCATCTTCAGCAGATGGAGTCTCTTCAGGTCAATGTGACAATAAATAGACATAATTTATTACAGCATATAGGTTGTCATTGCACTTCATCCCCCATTGGAGTCTGTTGTAGAGCTCATAGCAGAGAAGTCGTCCTACTAAAGCGCTAGGTGCCTTATGGGTGATTTGATTTATTTTATTACGCTGCTTTTATTCTGCACTGCTGATAACTACATCATGTATAAATTAATTTTTTGTATGGAAAAGGTGGCATAGCTATTCATTTTGTCCTTATATACTTGTCTGAAGTTTTAGATATGAAACAAAAGCTGCTTCTATAAATATTTCTCCTTCAGGTGAAGGTTACACAATTAAGCACCAGATAAGTTGCCACAGGAAAAATCTGTATCAATTTTATGATGCGTCATATTTTTGAATTCTTGCATTTACTATTACGTTCATGAGGGCTTTATTTTTGTCCCTGGTTGTTTCTTTGTATAGACTGATCAATAATGAATGTCTAAGACCGCCATAGGCTTTTATCTGGTACGCTGATTTTATTTTATGTTGTATTTTGATGTTTTATACACGTTAAGGTGATTCTTACATCTATAGATTTGTAGCATTCATATATACAAACTAAAGTAGTTCATGTTTGCTAAACATTTTATTCTGTACGGTTTCTTCGTATACTAGTAATGTATTGGCACTTCGAATATTCTATCCAATGCTGCTAATGTTGACATCTCTGTGCGTGTAAGAAACCTACTGTCCTCTAACATCTAATGAGCTTGAAGACGTCATCCAATTTGTGCTAGGTTCTATGACTGCATACAATCGTTGTATGAGATTAAAGCCTTTGAGACGTTGGTACAGCTAGAAACTGCACTACCAGTAAGTCTACAGTATGGCCCCATGCGGACTGTAATTGCGGCTCAAAGTACGGACCCATTCATTTCTATTGCCCACGGATAGGTGTCTATTTACGGGAAGGTGTCTGGGCCGTAGAAAGGCTCGGCAAGAAATAGGACATTTTCTATTTTTACGAACCGTGCTCCCATACTTTTCTAATGAGCGTATGGCCTTCAAATTTGGGTGACTATCCGCGGCCAGCCGTAGCTGTTCTCACTGACCGGGATTACGGCTACAGTCGTGTGGGGCCTGAGTCTGTAAAAAATATATATCTTGTTCCTATCCAGAAGGTTACCCATAAACATAGTGGATTTTCTGTAGCATTTCCGCTGCAAAATATGCTTGTGTTGTGTGGATTTTGCTGTGTATTTTCACCCCTTTCAAATTGAAATGTGTGAAATCCGCAGTAAACATCCAGAACGGAATAGGTATGTGCAATTTAAAAAAACTGCAGCATGCACTGATTTCTGTGCGTAAAATGTTCAGCAGCATGTGAATGTGACTCTTATTAAAATCTCATCCACGTGCCTGCAAAAGTCTAAGGCCTCATTCACACGAATGTGTCCGTTTTGCGCACGTAAAAAATGCAGCGTTTTTCCTGCGTTGAAGTTCCGTGTGACATCGGTGTACAGTGCGCGTCTGCGTTTCTTACGCGCGTATGTCATGTCTGCGTTTTTTACGTCCGCAAAATAAACTGAAGGAGGTGGTTTTCTTCTCATAATTTCTTTAGCAACTGTTGCGTGAATCACGCACAGCACACGGATGTGCTGTCCGTGATTTGCACGCACCGATTGACTTCAATGGGTGCGTGATGCGCAAAAAAACGCACAAGTATAGGACATGCAGTGAGTTTCACGCGGCGGACACACGCTGCGTGAAAAACACAATGTCTGACTGGCTCCATTGACTTGCATAGGTCCATGTGACATGCGTTATTTTCATGCTAGTAACACGGACGTGAAATACGCTCATGTGAATTAGGCCTAACTCTGTGGATTATCCACCTGCAAATCTTCGTGAAAAATCTTCAACAAGTCAGCTACGTATGCAGAGGGCTGAACTACCAAAAAGATGCGGGTTCTGATTATTTTCTTACGTGTCTCTGTTTAGTAATTTGAATGCAAAATGAATTGCTGTCCTTTTTGGATCTGAATAAATCATTAACACTTTAATTATACCTCCTGAAATTCTCATTAGCGTTCTACCCAATGCAGGAGGTATTGACAGTTTAATGACACTATTGGACACTCATGGTTAGGAGCTGATGTAGAGAGTGTATTAGGATGCATAAGCCATAACCAGTTAAATTAACGCCATATTATTAACCAGTTCAGGACCAGGCACCGTTCAGCCATTTTTAGCACAAGGTTAAATGGCTATAAAGCTTTTATTTGTTGAGCTAGCGACATTATTTTTGCAATGTGTTTTTTTTTTTTTTTTGCATTTTTTTTTTTATTGGTGATCAATGCAGGTTTATTTTCATATCATTTTTATACACAATGTTTGCTTTTTTTAGCATCTTTAGACTTTGTTCACATCTGCGTCTGGGCTCCGTTCCGTTTCGTCGGAACAGAGCCCTGACTGACACAAACGGAAACCAGATCTATTTCAATGGTGACTGATCCGGTGCCAATGGTTTCGGTTTGTCTCAGTTGTGCAGGGGTTCCCTCGGATTCCGTCGTTTTGACAGAATCAATAGCGTAGTAGAGTAAACCTCTGGTTTCCGTTTGTCAGTCCGGGCTCCATTCCGTGTCTATTTTAGTGTAACTACGTCCGGGCTATCGTTACGATGATTATTGGTGAAGGGAAAAATTTTTGGGTGGGGTAATTGTCGTTTTTTTTATTTTTTTTATTATTATTTGTATCCTGTCCCTCTCAAAGGCCAGAAAAGACCTTCGTGGGACTTAATTATTTCTTTTTATTTTTCAGTATTCTTTTTCACTAACTGGGGCTGCACAGCAAAAGGGAAATCAACCCTGTTATATTGACAACTGTCACTGTAAGGGGTCTTCTGGATCTGATAAGACCCAGCAGCAGCTTCCTACTACCGGCATCTCGGCGATCAAGTGACCAGTTACATGACCACCGGAAGCAATAGCTTCTGTTGCCTCTATTCTACCAATGAGTGCTGTTGTACATAAGTACAGAGAAGGCTAAAACGGTGAAAACCGCTTCTGTCTTCTCTCCTGGGTCCATGGTAGTCTCTGACGTCCAGGCAGCCGACATGCAGCCAGCCAATCGCTCAGGCAGCAAGCTTAAGCCAGCACCGTATATATACGGTCGGCAGTCCTCAACCGGTTAACATTCTTCAGCAGAAGCTAGTATCCTAGTGGTTGGTGTTTTGTTTTGTTTTTGTTGTTTTTTTTTTTTTTAATTATGCGTGACCAATCCCTCAACTGCAACCTGTTGGCAATTATCCGGCAGCAAAAAATTAGTTTTAGTTTTTCTACACTGAATAGACTAAAGTTACACGTATAAAAATGACAGTCAAAACTGCAAAGAGCTAATAAAGATATATTACAAATCTGTTACATAATACATTATAGGACATAATATATCTATTATATATACTATAATAGGTCAATTGACAGCATCTTCCATCTGCACAGTTTATATTGCAGTTTTTTTTGCTTTCCTTTATTCATTGTGACCTGATTCTTTTCAGTCACAAGAATCCTCTTCAGCATAGTTCAATTATTATATTTTGTATATCGCGCGTAACCTCAGGGAAGTCTAAATACAATTGCTGATTTTATCTGATAAAGGTTTAATTACTTTTTTTTTGCTGGTTAGACAGAAAAATGTAGTTGCATTGCCACACTCTTTATTTATAATGAATATACTGTATATAGATTTATGCTTTTGTTTTTTACCCTTCCGAGAAATATCAGTTCATTTCACGCAGAACGCCTTTTGATCTCAGAAAATGGTAGATACTTGGTTGGCTGATTTTATGTGGCGGTAGTGGTTGCAGTCTTTTGAATGCGGTTATTAGAGGCTTTTACATCAGATTTTAGTATGTAAAAAGAAAAAGGGCCATGCGTGACTGCTGTGTAATTTTGTATCCTGGAGCGCTGCTCTAAAAGCTTGCAGGGACAAAGTGGGACAAGCTGTTTCTGGATGTCATGACAAGCATAATAGAAAAAGAAGATCTGATTACTGGGGCTCTGGTAAAGGTACATTAGGGAGACTGTCTAGTAAATGCACATTATAGATGGCCATCAATTACAAAGACTGCATTGCTTTAACTAAATTTTGCCTCCAGCTAGAAATACATGCAGTGAATTACTTGCAGGCACAATATATGATGGAAAGCGTGACGGTATCTTTTCACAAATATGAAGAGAAGATTGTAAGTAGTCTGACGATCACCCACATAGAATTAAAAAAAAATTGTGTGTGTGTACTATGTAAGGTACGATCTCTAAAAAGTGTTTGTTGTCCATAATGTGGACAGATTTTGCTGAGGTGTATACATAAGGGTATGTTCACACGAGGTCATTACGTCCGTAATTGACGGACGTATTTCGGCTGCAAGTACCGGACCGAACACACTGCAGGGAGCCGGGCTCCTAGCATCACTGTCCCGTACTGAAAACATGATTACAATACGGGACAGTTGTCCTGCAGCGAGGCAGGGACTCCTAGCGTCGTACATAACTATGATGCTAGAAGCCCGGCTCCCTGCACTGTGTTCGGTCCGGGACTTGCGGCCGAAATACGTTCCGTCCATTACGGACGTAATTAGTGTGTGTGCACATACCCTAAGGATAGAAAATAAATATTCAACCACATATACAATTTTTCATGTATTTAAATCCGTAGGGCAACAACGCCTTATATAGGTCACAGACCGTCAGCGTGCACTATGATTGCTTTATTTTACAGGATGACTTGCGCCATCCTTTTACGTTAGAAAAATGTAAGAAACCATGATTTGGAGGGGGTTGTCCTACAAGTCTCCCTAGACTGTTCACGTAACTCCGTAGGTTTGCTGTATACTGCAGGAAAATCTCCTGACCTATACGCCGAGCCTATAGTTATGATGTATGCAACGGCATACCATACAGTAGCATATAAAAATATATACTGTTTTTGTGGCTTAATCAGTTTTGTACTGAAAATATTGATATTCAATACGGTGAAGAAATAAAAGGCATGCCGACACTTTGCCGCCCAAATGTATGTTCAAAGGATACTCTCGGTATAGGTTGTGCACAATTAGGACTTGGTCACACGAACGTGTCCGTTTTGAGCACGTAAAAATAGCTGCGTTTTTCCTGCGTTGCAGTTCAGTGTACGTTGCGTGTCTGCGTTTTTTTACATGCGTATGTCATCCGTATGTCATGCGTTTTTTACGTCCGCAAAATAAACTGAAGGCGGTTTTCTTTTTCTCACTTCTTTAGCAACTGTTGCGTGAATCACGGACAGCACACGGATGTGCGTCCGTGAGCTGTACGTGATTTTCACGCACCCATTGACTTCAATGGGTGCGTGATGCGCAAAAAACGCACAAGTATAGGTCGGACATGCATGGAGTTTCACACAGCGGATACACGCTGCGTGAAAAACACAATGTCTGGCCCCATTGAATTTCATTGGACCGTTTGACGTCCGTTGTTTTAACGCGCGTAACACGGACGTGAAATACGCTCGTGTGAATAAGGCCTTAGGCTATGAATACGTTTGGTGTATAAGTCGGGAGCATTTCAGAAATACTGCCTTAGGCCTCATGTACACGACCGTAATTTTGATCCACAATTACTGATCTGTAATTGCAGCTAAAATACTGACCCATTCATTTCTATCGGCCACAGACACCTTCCCATATATTTTCACATTTACGGACCATGCTCCTATACCTATTACTGTGCGGTCCGCAAATGTGGTTGACACTCCGTGTGCGTGAGGCCCTATTAAGTACATTGCAAATTTCTAGATACAGCTCATGCTACTACCTACCAAACGTTCTCATATCTGCCATAGTATAATTCATATGTAGAGCTAGAGCCACTTGTATAATGTAGTACTGTTAGGCTATGTATATGTGTGTGTGTGTATATATATCTATCTATCTCTATCACATGAGAAAATGGCTACAGCACTCTGCGAACACTGTCACCTCAGCCACTAAATAGAAATAAATATGCATTACTGCTAAATCTACTTACAATAGGGAGGTTCTTAGCGCACATTTTGATCAAATTGTGTGAGCCCACCTGCCATGACAAGGTGACCTCTATACGGTAGGTCCCTACTCTGCACAGCCTACACCCAGCCTATATATATCTGGGGATGGTAGGAACCAGCATTAAACCAATTAAAATCACCCAGGGCAGAATGGGAGGAGTGCAAGAACAAAAAATGGAGGCAGTCACTAACCCCACACACATTTTATTTTCTATCCTATTTCAATGTTTTCCCTCCACAAGCATATGTTTGTTCTTGGTGAGATATATGTATGTTAATTATCGATGTTAGAAATGTAAACCCAACACTCTCTCTAGTGTTTATTTATGATTAAGTTCTGTTCTCTTACTACATTTTCTATTTCAATGGCAATCCCATATAAAATAAACCTGAGATTTTCTTTTTTCTTTTATGCAGGTTGTATTTTTAGAGCACATGTATTAAGGAGATAGAAACCGGTTTCCCTGGTGATAGTCCAGTTTCATTTGATCTTATCTTCCCATTAGATTAATCCACTGATGATCTCGCTGCTTCTTTCTTTGGCATTCAGTAATGTAATGTCTGTTTATGGAAAAAACATCTGTGTGGAAGCAAATAAGGCTGTTGTGGAGACCTGTTATCTTGATATTTAGTAAATCTGGTGTAATTTATCCGATAATTACTCCAAGATTCCTGGGGTCCAATGTACTAGCTTATATAACATACATAGTAATATTGTGTGTATATATATAGCAACATACCCTCTTGGCCTGTGACCAGTATTTCTGGACCACTGGGCTTCTCTAGCATTAACGGTCTAACTCGTCACTATTCGTGCAATGGTATAACCAATTCACTAAGCCATTTGTTGGGCCAAAAAAATATTACCTCTATTACAGATGACTCCCTCTATAATATTCTTACCTCGATGACTCCCTCTATAATATTAATTCGGTCTTGGGCCTCATGCACATTGCCATATTACGACACAATCTGTGCAATCTACAAGTTGTACAGAGCTGTAATATGGCACCCATAAACTTCTGAGGCCCTACTGTACCTCCATATTACTTTGATGTCCTAAAAAAACAACAAATTGTGGCATACTCCATCCGATGCTGTTTTATTGAGGTAACCTCCCCTAGAAGCATGGCTTCTGCAGAAGCTCCATGTGCCCCCATCTGATGGTATACATGAGTCCTTACACTGAACAGCAGGGGCGTAGTTGGGAGGGGGGCATGTACCCCGGTTGCTGGATACCGGGGTTGGGTACTGACGAGCTTGTTTGTCTTGCCCAGAGTATATAGATAATGGGTTCGGGCAGCGAACTGAATCTTTGTCCCAAGTGAAGAAAAGCCTAGCTATGACTCTATGCAAAATAGTGACATTGTGAAGTAAGACGTTGAAAAACTGACCTATTTTAGGGCAGAACGTGCTTGATACACTGATTTTAATTTGATTGATACTTTCTTTACATTCTTTATTTTATTTTTTACTGCACAGATTGTTTCATCTTGTGTTTTTTTTTTTTTTTTTTTAAAATAGAAATAATTTTCTTGCCCAGGCAATCTGAATGCTTGTTGGAAAAGAGATATACAAAAAAAAGCATATTTCCCATGATTTTTATGCAAAGGTTGCATTTCTTTTTCGCCCTTTAGAGGAGAGCCGTTGTAATGCTGCAACTCGCACTAATGTATTGTGTGAGAATGTGTCACATTTTATGTGGATAGTTAAATATACAAATTACAATAAGCTATATATGGCTCATGAGTGCCCTGACCATTTCTTAAAATATGGAAAAGCTGGGCTAAAGTCTCAGCGATTGATTTTTTTTTAATTTTTTTTTTTCAATTTGTCACGCTCTTTTCTTACAAATTGGGAATGAATCGGCAGTGTACCCTATGTTTTTTTTTATTGCGCTGTATACCTTCCGTTCCCTATTTTTTTACATTTATTTTTTTGGTACCCTAGTTGCTTACATGTTGGGGAGCCTGTTTCAAAAACAAAAACACAATGAAATTATAAAGTGTCAATTCTGATAAAATAGGACATTATGCTTGTAACAACATATCCCAAACCAACTGCTTTTCTTTTTGAGCATTTACTTGAGTGTACCACGTTCCTTTGTATGGCATTTAATGTACATTCTGTCGTTTGCTGAATAAATGTTCCTTATATTTGCCTTTAAAAATATTTTTCTTGCACTACTAAAAAAATGTAAAGCTATAGTGTGCGTTTCATTGCTTATACAGATCCAAATAATGGATGCCCTCAAGAACTAATCTAGTTTCTACAAATCCTACACACATTGGGGCTGCGGTACTTCTGCTGAACCATCATTGAAGACGACTTCATTGTAGGTTATGTGTTTGCAGATTCTTTTCTTACTAATGACTGGATGTAATGAAAACAAATATAGGGCATACTGCTGTGCTCTGTGATTTCTCCGATAGAATTAGCTGGGCAGATATTCAATTAAAGTGGAGCTCGGTTGGTAACTTGCAGCTTGGTAATCTGTTTTGTCTAAATTTAGATTGGTAATGTGGTAGGAGAGAAATCATTTAGGGAGTTCCTTTAAAATTAGTCTGATCAATACATATAATGAAGAACTCTGATCATACAGATTTATCCTATTTATTGCTTTTCCAATTACCGCTTATGCCTTGGAGGATTGTGACAAGCAAGTGAATAAACAGCATTTATGTTTGTGGTTATTTTGTTATTTTAAGTTTGCACCATTCTTTCCTTTGTTTTATAATGAAGAATGGAAAATGTGCAAGCCTGAAATACTCGCAGAGTATTTAACGAGAACCTGTCCGCACTCCTGACATGTCTGTTGTAGTAAATACTTGTATTCCCTATAATCGAACTATTCTCTTCTTAGAACCCTGCGTTGTGCCGTTCCTCTGTTATTCCTCCTGGAAATGTATGTATAAATTGACAACTGGGTGTCACCAGTTGGGGGTGTGTGTGTTCCTACACAGCGTGACACTTTCCAATCCGTGCTGACCATATCCGATAGTGTAGGGGTGACATCTCTTTGACAAGGTGACGGAAAAAAAACCCTGTTAATTTATTCATGCATTTCCAAGAGGAATAACAGAGGAATGACACCGTGCAGAGATCTCGGAAAAGATGTTCCAGCTTGTTGTTTTTAATGAGGAATACAATTATTTCCGAAAACAAATGTCTGGAGAGTGGACAGGTCCTAATTAGATTTATGGGAAAAAAGAAAGAGAATCGCCATACTTAAAATACAATGAACCAGGAAAAAAGTTAAACAAAATAGCATAAAAGTCAATTGATTAGTAATTTTGTTCATAAATCTGAAGTGGTTTCCAAAATAAAAATGCAAATGAAACCTGGTAAATTGGTCCATATATGAAAAAATGCAGGGAGATAATCTGTGTACCCTCCCCACACAGTGTACCAGTGAGCTACTTTATGTACATGATACTTACATTGCCCCCCCATTACTTTTTCATAGAGAAACCCATAGGGACATTGGTAGATGTATCCCAAATATTTTATCATGGTATTAACCCCTTAAGGACCCGGACAATTTGACTTCTTTAATTTTCTTTTTTTCTTCCCTGCCTTCCAAAAGCCATAACTTTTTTATTTGTTTGTTGACATAGTCATGTGATGGCTTGTTTTTTGTGGGACAAGTTGTAGGTTTTTCATGGCAACATTTATTGTACTGAATAATGTACTGGGAAGCTGAAAATTATTTGTGGGGTGATATGGGCAAAAAAAAGCGCTTACGCCATTTTTTGGGGGGTTTTGTTTTTGCGGCGTCAATCACGCGGTAAAAACGAAATATTCACCTTATTCTACAGGTTGTTACGAATACGGCGATACCAAATTCATGTTTTGTTTTATTTTTTACCACTTTTTTTTTAAAAAAATTAAATCTATTTGCTAAAAAAAAAAGTTTTGTATCGCTATATTCTGAGAGCCAGAACTATTTTATTTTTACATCAATTTAGCGATGCGAGGGATTACATTTTGCAGGGCGAACTGTAGTTTTCACCAATACCATTTTGGGGTACATGTGGCTTTTTGATCTTTTTTTATTTCATTCTTTGGAGAGCTAAGGTGACCAAAAAAAACGCAATTTGCATTATATAGTGATTGTGACAGTCTCCTTAGAAGCCCTGCCGGAGGTGTACAAAGATGGCAGACCTGGGGGGTCTTCATTAAGCCCCCAGGCTTCAATGACAATTTTCACTGGCCGATCACGTTGTGAGGGTGGCGCGATGGCGTGTTTGCTGTGGTCGCGATTGACCACGGCATTTAAGGTGCTAAACGGGTGGAATCAGAGTGATCTTTGATTCCGCCCGCTGCAGTGTAGTGTCGGCTGTATAACACAGCTGTCACCCGCTGAGTATGGAGTGAGCTCCACCCGTAAGCCCGCTTCATACAGCCCCATAACGGCTGTCGCGTACCAGTACGTGACATGTTGTTAAGGGGGTTAAATTGTTCTATTCATAGTTTATTTAATTTTGGTCTTTCGGACCTTCAGATATACCAGTTTTTGGGCCTGCTTTATATTATAAGAGAATAAAAAAAATCTGCCGTTGTTAGTCAAGGTTGTATGGATTCATTATACGGTGTCCATAGAAATCTGTGGTATAAGTTTTTGTACGGAGGCTCATAGATACTTGTTCCTTAACATGCAGTGTAATGGAGGTGTTCTCCCTGAGCAGCATTACATCCAGGAGAGAATAGGGTGCTGAACATGGTCCATGTACCGCTATATCTGTTCATACAAGTATGTATAAGTGCTTCTGCAAGTGTTAGGGCTCGTTCACACGCTGCAGAATTTCCACGTTTTCTCCGGCCGGAATTTCGGATGGAAAAAATGCAGCAGAATACAGTAGCAGCATAGTGGATGACCTTTAACAAATCTCATCCACACACTGCGTAAAATTTCCGAGCCGAAATTGACCTGCAGTGCGTATTTTTTCGGACCGCTGCTGATCAATTCCTGCTGCGGAAAGTGCCCAGAATTGCAGTGTTTTTCAGAGCAGATGTCGCCATCTCCTAACATTGGGAAAAACGCAACAATTTATGAACCATTTTCTTCCGTAAAAACCACAGCAAATGGTGCGTTTTTGACTCCGCCTGAAAGTCTGTCTTTCAACGGAATTGCTGCAGAAATTTTCTGCAACAATTCGGTTGTGTGTGGACAAGCCCTTACATTCCTATGATATGAAACAAAATTTAGCTCATATTCTTATTTATTTACAAATCTATACCTTTTTTTTTTTTTGTGTACATTCGTTTTATTTGTGGGTTTTGTCGGCACTCGCCATTTTCAGTACTGAAGGTTTGAATGCACAATAAGGGTATGTTCACACGGCCTATTTTCAGACGTAATTTGGTTTCAACTGTGTTTTTATTGAAAATTTTTCAAAAATATACATATAACTTAGAGCAGCATGAAGGGCCATGCAATTCACATAGTAAGACAGTAACTTTCAATAGACAGACAAAACATCTGGGAAAAAACACAGGGGTTTAAGGGGGTGAGGGGGGGGGGGATAGTCGGAGCTCCACCTACCACCTAATCTTGAGTTCCCTGTATCCAATACTTGTCCCACGGGTCCCACACCACTTTGAACCTGTCCAGTTCATTGTCAATAGAGGCCGTCATATGCTCCATTGTACGTATTTCCCTAATTCTAGTTACTAAGTCGATGTGGGAGGGAGGGGTTGTCTGTCTCCATTTCCACGCTATCAACGTCTTAGCGGCTGTGAGAAAGTGTCGAAAGAGTCGAACTGGTGATTTCCCCAAAGACCTAGGGGGAACATTTAGGAGGTAATGAAGAGGGTCTAAGGGAATATCCTGCTGCAACACCGCCAATGCCAAGTTCTTAACTTCCAACCAATACTGTTGTACCAGTGAACAGCTCCAGAAAATATGGAACAGATCACCTCTCTGACCTCTACATCGCCAGCAATCCGACGGAATACCCGGATTGAAGCTATGCAAAAAGGCAGGGGTATGGTACCAAAACATAAGGATTTTATATTGGTTTTCCTTATATGCAGTGCAGATGGAGGTTTTAGCTGCTTGCTTCAGACGTAATTTGGGTGTTTTACGCCTCTAATTATGCCTGAAAAAACGCCCCTAATACGCCTACAAACATCTGCCCATTGCTTTCAATGGGAATTATGATGTTCTGTTCCCACGAGCCTTTATTTTACGCATCGCTGTAAAAATACAGTGCGTAAAATGACGGCTCGTCAAAAGAAGTGCAGGTCACTTCTTGGGATGTTTTTGGAGGCGATTTTCATTGACTCCATTGAAAAACCGCTCCAAAAACGGCCGTAAAAAATTCTGTGAAAAAAAAAAAAAATGTCTGAAAATCAGGAGCTGTTTTCGCCTGAAAATAGCTTCGTATTTTCAGGCGTGTTTGCGCACTGCGTGTGAACATAGCCTAATAGTTGGGCAGGTCAGCATAGCAAGTAAGGCCCCATGCACACGACCGCAAAAAACCTCCGTTTTTGCGGACCGCAATTGCGGTCCGCAAAAACTGAGCTATTCACTTTCATTGAACACTGACACCTTTCCGTAGCACTACGGAAGGGTGTCCGTGCCGTGGAAATGTTCCGGGAATTATGGAACATGTCCGTTCTTTCGCATTTTGCGGGCCGTGCTCCCATACTTTGTATGGTATGGGAGCACCGCCCGAAAATGCGGCTGTCAGTCAGCGGCCGGCCGTGCCCGCAATCGCGGGCCGTGATTGCGGGCACGGTCGTGTTCATGGGGCCTTACACTGTGGATTCTTACCCTACTGATTATAAAACACTCCCTTTTTCCCTACAATAAATCTGGAGAGCCGCCCTGCACCTGGGCACAATGCCATCTCGCCAGATAGGGGTGATTAAGCGTCAAGGCCCAAATATATGAATACTCTTTGTCTGCAGGAAGTTTAGGGAAAGAAGTTAAAAGCAAATTAATACTGTATTACTTATGTTAGTAACAGGAAAACTGCAGTGCTGCTATAAAGCAAAGGATGCAGCCTTCTGTGTCTGCAGCTTCTATTCTGGTAACCAATTAAGTTTCTATTTAAGATGAAATTTCATATCCTGTAAAGCTTGGACGAGAAATCCCACTGCTCAGTTTAACTTGAAAATCAGTCCATTTCCTGTCAGACGGATTTGATGTTTTGCAGACAGAACGAGCAGTTGTATTGGAACAAGAATATTTAAAAAATAAAAATAAAAAAAAATTGCTAAACATCCTCATTATTTTTTCTTTTTTTACATTAGACTCCCGAATACACACCTAAAAATAAAAGCACGAACTGCAGCATTAGAACCATACCAATTTCATGCATTGACTTTAGTTGTATATAGAGCAGCATGTAATCAATGCATGGAGCATATAATTTGTGCAGGTTTTGTTTTGTTTTTTTATAATAAAATATTATGTAAGAAGAGTCAGAGATTGCAGATATTGTCATCCCAGTGTCTGTACACAGAACTCTTTGGAAGATATAAAAATGGTGAGACCTGTTACAACGGTAAACTCAAACGCCATGACACTTTTTTTTTTTTTTTTCAATTCCAAACCAATCATTCTTACAATACTTAAGAACCCGTGATCACATTTTGACATTAGGAGCTCTCTACAGAGCCGGATTCCCTGGCAAAAGCGAGGATGGAGCCCCTGACGACGGCTTGTACAGGCTGAGCGCTACTTAATGCTCTGCTCAGGGACTCCAACCATGGAGGAACTCCCTGAGATGTACATTTAACATATACCTGTGACGGAGGCTGTATAGTGGCACCCGTCACCCATAGGCTCCCATGTTAAAAAAAAAACGTATACCCCTCAGTATAATTTTTTTTTTTTTTTTTTTTTAGGATCCCTCTGGATGGCATAGCATAGTCTATTTCCTATTCAAAAACCATTGACTTTAATATCATGATCAACAAGCTTATATAGGTGTGATGGTCAGGTGTCCACATACTTTTGACCATATAGCGTATCGTGTGTAAGGCTAAATTATAATTGACAATCACAATCTCCAACAGACAATATTTAATCTCTCAATGGAATGGCACAAGCTTCTCTGGAAGAGTTATTATGTATCCACTTGTTTCAGCTGGATCACGTGATCATGTTTATAAACAATGCTTCCCTGTTCCTTTGGTGTAGCAACTTTTCATTGTTGCCACTGTTCTCTCTTGGCAGTCTCTAAATCGCCCTCTGTAATTGTGCATTATCATTTTGGCATGGTAGTAATGTGCGGGCATCACATGGCCAACCTTCTGGGTATATATAGAGGCAATGTCTTGCAGAATAAGAGACCAGATTATTTGCATATTCTGTATAAAATTATAATTGAAGAGCATTTCCCCTAAAATGGAATCAATCACCCAATAATATACAGCCTTACGTTCTATGTCAATTTGTGAAAAAATTATTTCAACTATTTCTTACTTACAATAGTTTAAGAAAGCGGAATAACAAGAAGTATGGCATTATAACTTCCACAAGGATTGTCACCCAGCTTTACCAAACACCCGAGAGGCAAATTGCGGCATACGTCATTGCATTCTGTATTACTGAGGTATTCTCAATTAGAAGCATTGCTTCAGAAGAAGAATACGGCGTCTCTTAAAGGCGCCACATGGAGTGCCTACAGGTCCTAATACTGACCGGTAGGCACTCTTTTGTGCAGCCACACAGAGTCTGTGTAGACAGAATTGCCATATGCATAAGCATTTAGGGGCATGTACAGGATTGGAGAAAAAAATCCAATGAGGCCAATTTTAATGATTTAGTTTGTCAGTATGTTCCATGTCAGAAAATAAAAGCACATGGAGGTAATTCACATGAGCAGTGGGATAACCTACAATCTTATGGTGCTCCCATAATATTTTTTACTGCTGAGCTTTTCTCTGGGCATGGTTTTGAATTTTATTTTCTATGGCAAAAATACTACTCCCTTTCAGAAATCATGCCTCACTATGATATATTTTAATGTTGAACTGTGCTGATGTAGAGGTTGACCAGCAACTTGCCCATCTTTTTGGAATTTGATTTAACGGCAGAGAAGAATGTTTAATTAACTAGTCTGGGCTGCAAATAAATGTCTCGTAGGAGGAGTAGCAATGTCCATTTAGTCATCGTGTATTTACATGCCAAGACTGACCATACGCATTCCATCCACCGTCATCTGAAAACAAGAATCTAATAGATAATGTTGTTCCAGGTGCATTTTAGTCTTCTACAGGAGACAACATTGTGCTTGCAATTCGGACGCTATCAAGTGGACTGTAGTTAGATTTCTGTATTTTACCCTGCGGTTTTTAGCAAGGTTATTCTCAAGGAGAACCTCCTCCGATTATTTACTTGCCCTCTCAGTTCTTTCTTACTTTGTAACCAGATATTATAGAGATACATCTATCGGCTGTACAAATTCTTTACCCTCGGAGTGGCTTTCTCTTGTGCTAAATGTCTCATTGGAAGTAACACTAAATATTATACTGCCCCCTGTGGGGGCGAAATATGGCTCCAAACAGCAAGGAGACCTTACACATTTTTGCGTTTGTACATTTTTATAGTCATGTTTATCAATTAGTTCTTTTTCAGACTTAAATATCCGAAATTCTCAACTTTACAAAGCTCTGGAAAGTTTACTTTATTGCTTTTAAGAAATGTTTCTGAAATCTGTGTGTTTCACTTTTGAGATGTGAATGCCTTTTCTTAAACCGTTTACTGCAAAAGTGGAAGGGTTTCCCATAACAACAAGTTTGATTTTCACTATCCTTTTTCTTACATTCTAGTGCAGAATAGATTATAAAATCTGAAACACTGCTTGGTTATGGCAATACCCATATTTTGCAATCGAGAATAAGGCTATGGCTCCATAGCAACATTTAGTTGCGTTAGTCGCAACTTTGTGGCAACCTCAATGTTTCTCTATGGGGGGGGGGGGAAGTCTTGCATTAAGAAGAATTTTTATCATTGGTTAAAGAAATATTTAGGTATTTTGCACTTAATGAAATGCTGCTATTTTACCATGAGTTGCAGGCAACAAAATGTCAGACTATTGCGAGACTGTTCAACTAGCAGTAAATGTTGATGTTCAGTTGTCCATTAAATATCGGTTATTCCACCAAACATGCAAGTTTGGTGTGGTTAATATCTACAAAAGAATGTGTGAGAGATCGAACGTGTCAGATGTGTGTATATGTGGAGCCCTGAGATCTAACATCAGAGACACTAAAGGGGTTGTACAGGATTAGAAAAACATTGATACTTTCTTCCAGAAAGTGAGCAAAGCCTGTCCACGGGCTCTGCTCCAATGAAATAAATTGGGCATGCTTTTCTAATACTGTAGAACTCTTCTGAGCTGCCGTTGACCTTAAACTAGCTTGTTATGACACAAAATATTTGTTGATGGAACATGCTGATTTATCTTAAGGGCTTGTCCACACATAGCGGAATTGCTACGTGTTTTCCGTCCGCAATTGCAGACCGAAAATAGCAGCAGAATACAGTATCAGCAAAGTGGGTGAGATTTAACAAATCTCATCTACATGATGTGTAAGAATTCCGACCCGAAATTTACCTGCGGTGCATCTTTTTCGTACTGCAGCATGTCAATTCCTGCTGCGGAAAGTGTCTGAATTGCTGCGTTTCTCTGAGATGTCACCATCTCCCAGCATTAAGGAAAACACCGCAAAATCCGCACCATTTCTGCAGTAAAAAATGCAGGAAATGGTGTGTTTTTCCGCAGCGGAATGTCTGCTACTTTCAATGGAATTGCTGCAAAAACTTTCTGTAGCAGTTCCGTTAGGTGTGGACAAGTCCATAGACTGTTAGGCGAGGAAGACCCCTGATTAAGGGCAGCTGCTAAGGGAAACATGGTTGTACAGGATGTTTTTTTTTTTTTTTTTTTTAAATTTGTTTTTTTTTTCTTTTATAAGATAAGCGGCCCTAGAGCGGTCTCATCACTGCTATTTTAAAATAATATGACATTTGGCAAATCTGACCGTGCGCGTTAGGATGTCAGCCCGGATCTGTGTATCGCTGCTTTTAGAGTATTGATAAATCCTGCCGAAAACGGGACAAGGTTTTAGTATATTTTTCCTGTTTTTAGGACATCAGGGAATCACCATATTAAGCACCGATTTGCTAAAACTGAGAACATTATATTTCCATCTTTTAACTCAACGATTCTTTTTGGCATTCTTGTAACTGGTTCTCTTATACATTTAGGAATTTGTTCAGTGAAAAAATGCTTTACTGATTGGTTACATACAATGAAGAATAACTCCAGGCTTGGTGTCCTTCTTTCTGGAAAACAAATACACAGCACAATTATGCCAGGAGACGAATTCATGCTTCACTTGCCTAGTTTGTGTTCTACTTTTTTTTAACAACGAAAAATATTCCCTGGCTCTTTTTTTTTTTTTTTTTGGACGTGACCAGCGAGTAATCTTTAATTTTTCTTGGTGGCTGTGTATGTACCAGTTATTTTATGTTTTGTTCTGCTCTCTTACGGTCAAGACGTTAAATTCATGTACCGGAGGCAAAAGCAAAAAGCACACAAAAAAACTTCCAGTATGACTGGTATTGTCAATACTGTCAATACAGAATCGACCTTTAGGCTTCTCGTTACTTGTCCTTTCCTCACAATTTTTCTTATCTCGTGTCTTGGAGATCTCAGGCATTCTTCTGGCCCACCCTGGAATATAACAACCAAGGGCACTGCATGGAGAAGAGTTGTCATAATCTGCTTTAAGGCCTCATTTACACGAGCGTGTGAGTTTTGCGCACGCAAAAAAATGCAGCGTTTTGCGTGCGCAAAAGGCACTTGACGACAGCTCCGTGTGTCATCAGTGTATCCGCGGCTGCATGATTTTCGCGCAGCCGCCATCATAGAGATGAGGCTAGTCGACGTCAGTCACTGTCCAGGGTGCTGAAAGAGTTAACTGATCGGCAGTATCTCTTTCAGCACCCTCGACAGTGAATTCCGATCACAATATACAGCAACCTGTGAATAAAAAAAAGACGTTCATACTTACCAAGAACTTCCTGCTTCCTCCAGTCCGGTCTCCCGGCCGTTGCCTTGGTGACGCGTCCCTCTCGACATCCGGCCCCACCTCCCTGGATGACGCGGCAGTCCATGTGACCGCTGCAGCCTGTGATTGGCTGCAGCCTGTGCTTGGCCTGTGATTGGCTGCAGCCTGTGCTTGGCCTGTGATTGGCTGCAGCTGTCACTTGGACTGAATCGTCATCCCGGGAGGTCAGACTGGAGGAAGAAGCCGGGAGTTATCGGTAAGTCAGAACTTCTTTTTTTTTTTTTTTTTAAACGTTCATGTATATTGTGATCGGAAGTCACTGTCCAGGGTGCTGAACCAGTTGAACTCTTTCAGCACCCTGGACAGTGACTGTCTCCTGACGTCGCGTACCGGAACATTTTTTGCCGGGTTCGGTCAAAACGAGTTCGGCCAAACCCGGTGAAGTTCGGTTCGGACGGTTCACTCATCTCTAAGACACTCCGTTTGGATGTTAGTAAACAGAAAAGCACATGGTGCTTTTCTGTTTACATTCAGCGTTTGACAGCTCTTGCGTGAATCACGCAGTTCGCACGGAAGTGCTTCCGTGCGACCTGCGTGGTTTTCACGCACCCATTGACTTCAATGGGTGCGTGATGCGCGAAAAACGCAGAAATTTAGAACATGTCGTGAGTTTTTTTCAGCGCACTCACGCTGAGCAAAACTCATGGACTGTCTGCATGCCCCCATAGACTTGTATAGGTCCGTGCGACCCGCGTGAAAAGCACGCGAGTCGCACGGACGTATATCACGTTCGTGTAAATGAGGCCTCATTCTGCTGTATAAATAAATACTCTTACATGATTCAGTGATATATAGTATGTTATAGAGGTCGGAGATTAAGGCCCATGCACACGACAGTATTTTCATCCATCCGTAAATACAGATTCGTAGTCATCCGCAACTTATCCACATATATGGAACGATATCCGCAATACTGTCCATAGTGCATTATCAATACGGATCCGCAAAAAGAAAACCACAAATGATCTGCAAACCTGGCGTTTCCTAGCAGCGCTTCCGTAATTACGGACAGCCACGGGGGCACATCCATAGCAGTCTGTAAATAATGGAAGCGCCGATAGACTTCTGTGGGGATTCCATGCCGTAATTACGGACGAGTATAGGACATGTTCTAGATTTTACGGACCATTTCTACGGAACGGACACCCATGTGTGAAAATATGGAAAGGTGTCTGTAACCCATAGAAATGAATGGGTCCGTAATTCCGGATGAAAAATACGGTCATGTGCATGGGGCCTTACCCAAAATTAGGCCCAGAGTTTAAGGGCTATGTACACCTTCGAAAGCAGTGTTTTTTTTAATAAAAATTTGTGTGTGTGTTTTGGTGCAACTTATTTAAAATTATTTTTACTTTTTGAAATACAGCTGCTTTGTATCCTGTATACAGAGCAACTGTATCTTGCGCTGAAACCTGAATCAGTCATGTTAGTGGGACTGATGAGTTCAGTGACAGCTGTTACCGATCACATCTAAGTTCGTAACTTAGATGTGATAGATTACAGGTGGATCCTGCGTGTCAGACACGCAGGACCCGCTGACACTGAACCCATCAGTCCTGCTGATCTGACGGATTCAGGTCTCCGTGCAAGATACAGCTGCTCGGTATACAGGATACAAAGCAGCTGTATCTCAAAAAGTAAATTTTTTTTAATAAAATGAATTAGAAAGTTACATCAAACACACTAATAGACCTTTTTATTTAAACCCTAAATAAATAAATCGCTTTCGAAGGTAGATAGGATTCCCTAGAAAGTAAGTTAATCACAGGTCCCACTGCTGCAAGGATCAACAATCAGTTGTAATCTGCAGGAGGACCCGATGGCAAGTTCTCAATTCTCCTACAGCTTCACCACCGTGAAAGTGAAATCAATGTTACAAAGAGCATCTCTTTCTATTTTTGCACTGGACAGTAGTCCAGTGCAAAAATAGAAAGAGATGCTCTTTGTAACCGGTCACTGCTCCGACTTATTCATGGAGGTCTTGAATCAAGTACTCTGCACTATTCACTCAGAATGTCCTAATAGGATATTTGAAATGAGTTTTAGAGTACAGTCCCATGTAGAGGCGGCATGTGGCCGAAACCACACCAAAATAGGTTGGCAAATGCCAGCACTATTTTGCCGGTAATAATCGAGGTCTCCAATGATGGACTTTGCATTATTAACTCAGAATATTTTAAAAAGTTTTTTTTTGTACAAGGCAACCTTTTTAGGGTGCAGTCCAACAAACCATGCGGCCGAAGCCATGCCCACATGCTACGTCGAACGGTCAAATGAGCACGGTTTAGGCCGCGTGCGGATGCCGCTATGAGAAGTCATGAGGAAAGTTGTATTGCAAAAATTCTATGACTAGAATGCGATTTTCCTACAACCTAATTCTCTAGGCTGCTCTCCTGTAACAAAGTACACTCTCGATATTTGGCAGATGGTATGTCAGTAATAGCACCAATTACAATCTGTCTCAACTCGGCGGCATTAGAATGTTTTTACTGTGCCCTTGATCAGAAGTTTTTATGACATGATTTATTTTCTTAGTATTTTTCTTACATTTTTTTTAATTTTTAGGCTTTGACATTTCTGACATTAAATCTAGCTGTAATTATAACCTATATTAAACTATTAGGAGAATTAACAGAAATAAACCTTATATCATAGAATGTTTTTAAGCGGAGCACATTTTTGTTAATCTATACCATTTTAGGCCTCCGTCACATCTGCGTCAGGCTTTCCTTCGTGGGTTCCGTTAGACTTTTCCGTTAGGGGAACCGATGAACGAAAAGCCGAACGGAAACATAGCTACTGTATGCATCACCATTAATTTTAATGGTAATGCTTCCGTTGCAAATGGCTTCCATTTGTCTATTTCCTGTAAGGTTTCCATATTTTATTTTTTTTTGGGCGAAATCCATAGCGCAGTCGACTTTGCTTTTGTTTCTGCCCAAAAAACTGAAAGCTTACGAAACGGGGACAAACGGAAACCATTTGCAACGGAAGCATTACCATTGAACTCAATGGTAATGCAAACGGAAGCTATGGTTTCCGTTTGGCTTTAATGCGCTCCCGCCGCAGAAACGTCTAACGGAATCCATGAATGTAAGCCTGATGCAGATGTGAACGAGGCCTGAGCTGTTCTCCTATCATGTCGAATGCTGCGTTAACTGCAGATTTTTTTTAAATTCAATTTAATTTTTGCTTTTAATAACTAAGAGGACCTGTCACCTCTCCTGACATGTCTGTTTTAGTAAATACTTGCATTCCCCATAAACCCCCCCTTCTCCCCCCTATTTGTATTATTTTATTATTTCTGTACTGCTTACGATTGAAGGCCTGCGTGCCTATAGTACATACTTGTTTGAATGCTTCGAAATTCAATAAAAACTAATTTGAGAAAAAAAAACTAAGTTAAGAACAATTGTCCAGGGGGGGCGTGGCTTGGCGCGCAACGGGAGCAGTCGCATGACTTGAGAGCTCCGCTGTGGTTCCGTGCTATACTGATCCTGTGACTATCCTGATCGTTCCTTACCTTCATTATTACGTCCCGGAGATCCAGGCAGCAGTCGGGTGGTAAGAGTGGAGTTATGGGCCCCACGAGAGGTCAATCGGCCGCGGAAAAGCTACAGAGTTATGCCCGGGAAGAAATCAAAGATGGCGGCCGTGCTTCCCTGCAGCAGCGCTCAAAGGGCAGTGAGACGCCTGGCGGGTCGACTTCTTCCTCAGCGGTGGTGGAGGAGACAGAACCGGAACCTACTCCGACAGAGGTGATGAACAAACTCCTGGCAGCCATATCAGCATGCAAGACCTCGCTGACTGGTAAGATGGAGGAGGTGAAAATTGATATAGGCCTCATAAGGCAAGATATGCAGACCCTGAGAGAAAGAGTGACACATGTGGAGGACAGAGTGTCTGGGGTGGAAGACAGGATGGCGGCCATGCCTCGTGCGATTACAGATCTGGAATCCATGACGGAGTTATTAAAACAAAAAAATGATGATCTGGAAAATAGGCTGCGTCGGAATAATATCCGGATAATAGGAATGCCTGAGAAATCGGAGGGCCAAGATCCGGGCGAATTCATATCTAAGTGGTTGAAAGAGATAATGCCAGATGCACCTTACTCGCAGGCCTTTGCAGTAGAAAGGGCGCACAGAGTGCCGGCAAGACCGCCTCCACCTGGGGCTCCTCCGAGGCCGATGTTGGCCAGGTTGCTTAATTGTAACGACAGGGACATGATCCTGCGTCAAGCCCGCCGACTGCAAGGTATTAAATATAATGGCGTTGCTATATCCATATTCCCGGACTTCTCGGCTGATCTGCAAAAGCGCAGAGCTACGTTTATGGCGGTGAAAAGGCGGCTGAGGGATCTCAATATCCCATATTCTATGGCGTATCCTGCAAGGCTGCGGGTAGTGGATAACGACCGTTCTATCTTTTTTAACTCTCCGCTGGAAGCCGACGACTGGGTGAGAGGGAGGAGATCGCCCCGCCGCGTGTGACCCCTTTGGAGGGGGAGGTTGGAAAGTGCTGGAAGTTAAGATGATGCTGGAGTTTCTTCTGCGCCTGATGCAGGCTAAAAGGTTTCTTTTGCTGGTTGATCTCCTGTGTTTAAGGAGGGATTCCAATGTTATGGTACACCCAATTTGAAGTCTTATTCGGCGGGTGAATGGTTCCGGAGGCCCTGGAAGAGGGGCATTCTTCTCCGCCCCATTTCATTTGAATGGACTGTCGGGACTTTCATTCTGTTACCATTCGGTTCATGGAGCTTGGCCTATAGTGGGAAGGAGTGATCCGGCCGAAGTAAGAAGGGGCCCCAGTTGAAGGACTGCAGGAGAGATCCGGGTATATGCGCAGGACGCATATTACGTTTAAATATTGCTGATATATTGTTTAAACTGCTGCTGGATTTATTATCCTCCTGTACGAAGTTATGGAAAGGGCTTAAAATGTATTATGGTGTTTGAAGGTGTAGATAGGGAAGGATACGTTAATGCTGCCTAATAGCACGGGGCCTTCCCCGTTACTCTTTGGTGCCACGAGGAGGGCATGATTCGGCAATGGCCTATGTGTCATCGCGCATTGTCGATACAATTTACTGTTTATATGTTAGTTCTGTCGTCTATGTTTTTAATGCCGTATTTAGGCGAAATTATACTCATTTATGAATACAAATGTCTAAAAAGTCATAAAGTACACAGAAGGTGGGGAAAGGTCACTAGGGAAAGTATATGGTTAATATGCAGGAGTCGGGAGCCATCTTCCCTCCGAGGCAAACATAGTTTCCGGCCTCATTAATGGCGTCTATATCGATTGTGTCTTGGAATGTCCGGGGGCTGGGTACCCCGAGGAAAAGGGCAGCCATTTTTGCATGTATCCGTAAATTTAATCCCTCTATAATATGTCTGCAAGAGACGCATTTAATCCCAGACAAGGCGAGATTATTGCGTAGACCCTGGATCCAATGGTCCTCACACTCTTTCCATACGTCCTACTCCAGGGGGGTATCGGTATTAATCCACAAATCTCTGAGGTGGGAGGCGGTTAAGGTTAAAGTGGATAAGGAAGGTAGATATGTGTTTATACATGCTTACATCGACACTATACCATTTGTATTGTTGGGCCTATATGTTCCTCCTCCGGCAAATATACGAATTTTACATGAGGCTGCCGCATTTGCTGCCGCTTACCCACAAGCTACGGTACTGGGCATGGGGGACCTTAACATGGTCATGGATCCCAAATGCGATAGATTTAGAGGTGTGATGGATGGTGGGGATACATCGGTGTCTCCAACAGAGTTGAATTTGCTATTTCAAGAAATGGGTTGGTTAGATATATTTAGGTGCAAACATCCGAATGTAAAGGTGTACTCATGTCATTCTATCGGTAGGAATTCCTTGTCTCGTATAGATTATATCTTTGGGAACGCTCTAATGGTCCCGATGGTAACGGATGTGTCTTATGAAGTAAGGGGAGTGTCAGATCACTCTCCGATGGTTGCACGTTTCATTCACCCAGGGCCTGTGAGGACTGGTAGCTGGAAAATTCATCCATTCTGGCTTACCCTGATAGGGCCGCAGGATCGCATACCAGATCAACTGGAGGTTTTTCAGGATACTAATAACTCGTGTGATAATCTTCATATTTTATGGGATACCCTGAAGGCCTACCTTAGAGGCTGCTTGCGATCTACAATCTCCTACATAAAAAGGGAAGCGGCAAAGGAAGAGGGTCAGTTGGCACAGCAATGTGAAACATTGGAGCGCGAGTATATAGGAAACCCATCTGAAGCGAATAAACATGCATGGCTGACGATGGGCCGCAAATACTTATTATTACTACAAGAAAAAGCTGATAGGAAATTGTTTTTTGCTCGGCAGACCTATTTTGAATTGGGAAACCAATCAAGTAAATTGCTAGCTCATTTAATACACCACAGTTCTCAGAGCTCAGCAATATTAAAGGTTAAAGACAGTCAAGGCCGTGAGCTGACCGATACCCCTAGTATAGCGGCTCGATTCACTCAATTCTATAGGGACCTATATTCCTCACAGCCTACGTATGATTGGTCCGAGTGTGTATCATACTTGGAGGACTTGGAATTCCCGCAGTTAGATGAGGCAGGCAGGGATATGTTAGAACTCGATATCACGGAAGATGAGGTTACGCAGGCATTAAGGGATATGTCAAAGGGTAAGGCATCGGGTCCAGACGGGATACCATTGGAGGTGTATCTTCGTTACTCTGACCAGCTCACTCCCCCATTATGCTCTATGTATTCTTATGCCCGGAGGGAGGGGAAACTACCGGACAGTTTCTATGATGCCACAATTGTAGTGTTACTAAAACCTGACAAAGACCCTAGTGAATGTAGTTCTTACCGCCCTATTTCATTACTGAATCTAGACTACAAGATACTTGCAAAGGTACTGGCAAATAGATTGAACAAGGTGATATTACAACTCATTCATTCGGATCAGGCAGGGTTTATGCCGGGGAGATCCACATCTGATAATATACGCAAGGTTCAAATTTTGACTCAAATAGGAGAGGCACTAAAGGAGGACTGGGCAATGGCATCTCTTGATGCGGCCAAGGCCTTCGATTCTGTTGAATGGGTGTATCTGTTTGAAGTATTACAGAGGTTTGGTTTTGGTCCGATATTCATCAAATGGGTAAAAATCTTGTATAAGGATCCGAGGGCACAAATTTTGATTAATGGTATAATGTCCCCTTATTTTCACCTCCGTAGAGGTACCAGGCAGGGGTGCCCTCTCTCCCCGCTTTTGTTTGCAATAGCTATTGAGCCTTTAGCGATACGTGTAAGAACGCACTCAGAATATAGGGGAATAGTGGTGGGAGCACGAGAGGAGAGGATTAGTTTGTACGCCGATGATGTGATATTGTATATGTCATACCCGAGAGACAACTTGGGGCTAGCTATTGAAATCCTGAACCAATTCGGTAGATTTTCTGGCCTACATGTTAATTGGAACAAATCATTTTTCATGCCCTTGAAGGAAGTGGGGTGGGCGGAAGCTGAGCACGGCCTGCAGGTAGTGTCGTCCTTTAAATATCTGGGTATTATCATAAACAGAGATCATAGGTATGACCGAATCACCAACATACTGCCTCTGTTAGACTATATCAGGCTCAAATTCAAGGTGTGGGGGGCACTTCCACTGGCAGTGACGGGTCGTGTAAATTTAATTAAAATGGTTATTCTCCCAAAATGTCTGTATGTTCTGGAGCACGCAGCCATACCGGTATATAAGGCCTTTTTTAAAACCCTACATGCATTATTCCCGGCTTTTATATGGGGATCCAATAGATCCAAACTTAGTTTGGCTACTCTGCAGAGACCCAAACAGGAGGGGGGATTGGCACTACCGGATTTGTTTATGTACTATCTAGCTGGGCAGTTGAGATATTTACAGCTATGGACTGGGTCGGACCCGTTACCAATGAGGGAACAGCACCTCGCTGCATATTTGCATCTAGTGCACCTTTGGCCAGTGATAGAAAGCTCCCCGGGAACTTATAAAAGAATGCTCCCAATCCACAAGGCGGCCGTGCAGGCATGGACGGTGGCCAAACAAATTTATGCATATACGGATGTACAAGTGGACATGCCATTATGGGATAACCCCCTTCTTTCACATCTAATGGAGGGGCAGGCCCCCTCATTTTGGGATGGATTTGAGGTACATAGAATTGGGGATGTGTATAAGGATAATGTCCTTAAATCCTTTGCGCAAATGCAAGAGGACTTCCAAATTCCTAGGGAAAGTTTTTATAGATATCTGCAGCTGCGACATGCTCTCGCAAGTCAATACCCTAGGTCAGATCAAGAATTCTCACGATTCCCTTTGATTGGAGTTTTTAAATCGCAGGGCCCCCGGGGGCTGATCTCTGCGGTCTACACGGCCCTTATACATGCTAAACTGGCCAATGTCAAATTACCGGTAAAAGATAAATGGGAGAGCCTGATACCTGATCTGACAGAGGAGGAATGGGAGGATATACTTTCATCTCCTGTGTCTGTGTCACCGGCGGCAAATAACAAAATGATCCAATTAGCTATAGTTCATCAGAGTTATCTCACGCCGGTGAGATTGCATAGAATGGGCAGATATCCTAGCACTGAATGTCACAGGTGCCGTTTTCCCAGATCTGATTTCTGGCACATGATTTGGGATTGTCCAGTGGTGGCCTCCTTTTGGGGGGAGGTGTTGAAAGTGGTTGAGGAAGTGGTGAAGCAGCCGATCCCCTTTTCACCTAAGATCTGTCTATTTGGGGTGCTGCCTGAAGATCAATGGCCATTTCACATGCGTATTTTATTGCGCGAAGTGTTGTTTATGGCAAGGAAGACCATCGCACTTCGGTGGATGGATCAGAGACCTCCTAGGGTGATGAAATGGAAATCGCTGATCAATTCCATTATACCATATGAGCGAGTATTATATAAGAAAAGAGGGTGTGTTGGTAAATTTTATAAAATATGGCAGATTTGGTGTGATTCATCATGTACCCTGTATACTCCGAACAGATTTACAGACATGAGGGACCAGTTGATGCAGCATTGAGGAGGACGAGTGTTGCATGACTGGTTACTTATAAGATCTCTATATTTATATGGAACAAATCAAACTGGCCTGGGAAAGTATTTTGCCCGTTGGGATGTTAGTGTGTTGTCTCTGAGGGCTAACTATGTGATCTATTGGGTTATGACATGTTAAAAACCACCATAGCTACTATGCATCTGTGTTAAATGTGTATGAATACATAAATGTGTTTATTTCCTGTCATGTACTATGGACGTTTGTATTGTACAATTCTTTCAATAAAACGAGTTTAAAAAAAATAAAAAAAAAAAGAACAATTGTCCAGAAGCATTGGACAGGGGTGGAACAAGTAATAACAGTTCAGTTCGTAGTGGAAACATTATTTACAATGTGATAATGTCCAATATACAGTTCCTCAAGCTTATGAAGTATCAAATACATCTAGTTTTGTTCACATTTTTAATATGATTGGCTACCATAAAGTTAGAAATAATATGTATTTGTATTTTCCTAGTTAAACTGGCTGTGCACCTACGGTAGCCTCTGCCTTAGTGACCGACAGCTATCTCACGCAATTTCTTGGCGAGTGTGCATGTTTATCCTATAAAGAGAGGGAAACTAGCTGCTGCCGCCATACAATTCTAGCATCCGATCCTTTTCCTGCCGACCAAGGGATTGGCATGTCGAAATCCAACATGCCCGAACGTGGGTTTCCCCAACATCTGACTGGACAGTTGAGACTCCCTCATACACATTAGATTGTCGGACGGATGCACATACATTTATCTAATCTGAATGGGCTGCTTTTTTTTTTTCATCTATCGGAAAATCCGTTTAATCTCTATAAATTGTAAACTTGGATGGGAGACTGTTTTCTTCCAGTTTCTCACATTTAGTTATGTTTTAAACTATTTTGATTTAATAATTGTACTTTATTTTCTTGCACACTTTTTGTTCTGCAAATATATAACAACAACAATCAGAATTCCAGGTATTGCCATATGGACCATTATCTATGTTTACTATGCTAGTATTCCATCAACTTCCTCATACTATATTATTAGCGATACAACCAAAATTTTGTATTTGTCTATTAAAATGATGTGGGAAGTTAAAATTTTACTATCTGTCCTTCTATGAATAAAGTCGTCCAAAATGTCTCTTTTCTTTTCAAATTTAATTGGTAAATTCTTCATGCCTTCCCAGCATGATATTTTGACCAGTATATACTGGTACCATCTGAATAGTGTATATTGTGACGGATCCGTGTGTCCGTTTTGGTATCCGTGTGGTTTCCGTGTCCGTTCCGTGTTTCCGTTTTAATCGGACGTTGTGCTTCCATTTCGCTTCCGTGTTTCCGTTAAAGTTCAATACCTTCTGTTTTCTTATTTGAACTTGTCACATGTCCCAGTCTGCGAACTTTGGCACGCCATGCCATTGCTAGGGCAATGGATCCATCAAAAACGGACGGCACACGGAAGCCTTCCGTGTGTCTTCCGTTTTATTAACTGACCCATTGACTTCTATGAGCCCCACGATCACGGAATCACTGACCAAAATAGGACATGCTCTACTTTTGTCGGAACGGAACAACGGATCAGTCAAAATAATGGAAGTGTGCATGGGCCCATTGGAATGAATGGGTTCAGGGTGCTATCCGTGACAAAAACATAGCACCCTGAAGGAAAAAACTGAAGTGGGCATGAGGTCTAAACTTTACTCTCAATCAATTTGCAAAATTACTTATTTATTTTTTATATGTGTCTGAAATTTCTGGTTTTTGTTTACGGCAGCAACCATTGCAGAGTTTGAGTTTTATTCTCCTCTTCAAACAAACGGAGTCCCACGTGGCATCCATTTTGGCATCTTATAATTTGATGGCATATTGCGAAGGTATGCCTTTTACTATAATTGGTGGGGGTAGCAGGTCTTACGTCCCCACTGATAATAAATATGCCATCACTATATAAGATGGGAATACCCTGTTAATGCTCTGTTCACATTACGCTTGGGGCTACATGTCAGAGGTAGATGTCAGAGTATTCGTCCAAGTATACCTCTGACCTATGCTACTATATGCGTGGTATGCGGTCGTTTTTTTTTTTTGGGGGGGGGGTTTCTTCTTGGTGGCCCACTTTATAGTAAAACGTGGTCTGCTGTGCTTACCCCTACAGTAAAAATAAAAACCTTGAGGCCAAAAGGACAAAAATAGAGATGGTCATGTTTTGGTTCCCCACCACTAAATTTCCTAAGGTCCCTTTCATAAGGGATGTACGTACCATCACACAAATTGTATTATAGCAATAACAGGATAGAATAGTCTCTTTATATTGTCCCATTAGACCAAACCTGTCTTCTCTATTCTGTTTTTGATTTATTTGTTGTTTTTTTTAAATGCAAAATGTCAACCGTTGGAACACAGCTGTCTGTACAATATTGTATAATAACTAGATGAACACATTATGGCGTTCGTTATCTCCCCCCCCCCCCTCAAATCTTCCAATACATACAGGACACTTAATGGCAGTAAATCATGCTCTAAATTTCCTCTAAATCACCTAAAAAAAGACGCGTGAATTTAAGCTCTTTACACTGCAATTTCATACATGAGCAACTCTAGTATTTAACTGCTAAAATAAATTCCCCGCCTTTTTTCTTGTAACATATCCGCTAAGCTTGTGCCTGGATCTATACTGGCTTCAAATCCATCTTAATAATGGTCCATCCTTCATGCTATTTCTGTTTTATCATTTATAGCCACTTGAAAAGTAGATGTCTACACTTGTCAATTTTCGCTTGGTTAATCATGAATGTTTTTTATTTTACTGGATCTCTAAACAAATGTTTCTTTTCAGGTCACTGGTGTTTTGTTTTTTTTAGTTTTTTTTTTAAGAAAGGTTGGACCAAATTGATTCTTTTTAATTTGTTTTATTTTTTACTAGTGTCCTTTTATCTGACCTTTTGTACTAGTTATGTATATTTTTTTATGGTTTTCCCACTAGGGACGTTTATGACCTATCCACAGGATAGGTCATAAATGTCAGATTGATGCAGGTCCCACCTCTGGGGCCCGCACCTATCTCTAGAACAGGGCCCCTAAACCCCATTCTACCTCTGTGTTCCGGCTGATTTCCGACCATGCTTCCGTAACTGCCATTCACTACTATGGGATTTACGGAAATCGCGTAGCTCCACGTGCTACTCTGTTTTCGGAACTCCCGTCCTTAAAATCAGGAAGTGGCTGGGAGGCAGCGTGTGCAGAAGGTAGAACTGGGTTTAGGGGGCCCTGTTCTAGAGATAGGTGTGGGTCCCAGAGGTGGGACCCACATCGATCTTACATTTATGGCATATCCTGTGGATATGTCATAAATGTCTCGTGGGAAAACCCCTTTAACACATTTTAGTAAATCATAGATATAGGGTTTCCATCCCTGATATGAGGAGTGATCTGAATTTTTTACGGGGGTGCTGCTAAAAAGATCATGGTTACAAGCCCAAGGCATATGTTTTGTGCCCCCCCCCCAATAAATAAGTAAATTAAATATATTGATAGTAAATAAAACTAATACTCTCCTATCCCTGTTCCCACGACAAATGGAGCTGCCCAATCTCGGGCTGCAGACTTCTTTAGCCACGTTTGGCCTGCAGCCTATGAGACGCCGAGATAGGACCCCTACACACAGCAGCACATTTACGTCAAAGCGTTGCGCCGGGGTCTCATCCAGCCATCTCAGGCCTGTAGCTTGCAAGAGGAAATGGCTGAGCAGGGAGCTGACCTGTCCCTGCTCCAGTATAGTATTGAACTATAGTAGTGAAGATGCAGTAACAAATTAAAGCCGCAGTCACCCGGGGATCAGAAGCACCAGGCCAAAAATCCGGATCTTATACCCGGTGCTAGTGATGCCACTACCCATTGGGAAAAGAGCATTCACAAACCGATATTACCCATGACATTCACAAACATGATATTACCCATATAAGAATCATGAAAAAGAATTTATAGCAGGGCAGTGCACTTTTCTTGCGCAATCGTGGTAATTGCTACAAAACTTTAAGTAGTATTGAAAATTGTTCTGACCAATGGCACAGTTTTCCATCAGTTGGAACTGGTTTTGGGCACTATAGTTTAAAACTATTGTTAAAAATCATAAAATCGTTTATATCCTTTAACGCTAATTCTGTCCGTCGCCAGTTGAAAGGGGTTGTTTTTCAGGTTAAAACCAGCTACAGAAACCCCGGTCATCGGCTCTTTTTGCCAGGATAAGCTTCATCCATCAATGTTGTATTACGTGGTGGCCTTTAAAATCTATGTAATAGACAGGCGGGCTGAGTACACCACAGCGACACCTGCTCTACTTTAGCAGCTCTCTGCTCTAGTTCTCCCGAGCGGAGAATACCCTATATAACAGTGGTACTCAACTATTTTTAGCAAAGGCCCACCTACCGGGTTCTGTCATCAGGTGAGTTGAACACCAGAAGTAAAGATTTGTAGATCATTCCACACACCATGTCCCCCAAACAAATAAAAAAAACTTCTACTACTCCCCTAGCCCCATTCCTGTGACAAATGGCGCTGCTTTTCAGGTATATTCAGCCACGTTAGGCCTGTATCCCATGAGACACCGAGACGGGCCCCTTGCGTAGGCCGGCGCGATGCACTGAATTTGGCAGTCGTCTGAGTATCTGAACCATCGGGCCAAAAATCTGGGGCTACTACCTGGTGCTAGTGGTGACACTGGTCCAAACAACTGGCATCCGGGTTTAGACCGCGGCCTGCAGTTGAGGATCCCTGCATTATAACATTCATATGCCCTAATAGGGGATGTGGAAAGGGGTTATCATGAAAATACAGCTCCCTTATAAGTGGTCTTCGGCACAAAAGGAGGAATCCAGCGTAAGACATTTGTTATCCATGTGGGTCTGATCCTTTTTTATTTTCACAGTTGGACATTTTTTTTAAACTTTTTTTTTGGGGGGGGGGGGGAGTGGTGGGGGCCCAAGGTCACAAACCTCAACCATATCACTTACACATGGATGCCTATAGAACCCCTTAGGCCCCCCTGCACACGGGACGGCAATGCTGTGAAATTCCCGTGCGAGAATTCTTTTGCGTTTTATGCAAAATAAATTGACATGCTACAAATTGAGAATCCACACAGCAGGATAATACCTGCATGTGTTTTCTGCGTTTTTTTTTTTTTTTTTTCATGGCATGTGAATGATATTTGTTCAAATCTCATCCACCTTGCTGTTACTGCAATACGTTGTGGAAATTCTGCCGTTTTTCCGTCCTGTGTGCTGGAAGCCTTTTTAAACCCTTTATATACACATATATATATATTTCATTCTGTATCCACCTGCTTACAATATATAGTAAACCGCAGGAAATACATTTAATTGACCTAACCATGTTAGAGTTCTAATTCCTGGTTAGTGATTGGTCATAATATGCAATAAACTGCTGCAATTATGTGAGCTACTTTATCACAAATACTGATTTCTACATGCCGCCTAATGAACTCTGTGCCTCCGTGCTCGAACTCCTTAATCCCTTTTAACAGCAATACATCATCCATCCTAAGGAAACAATGAATTACCTAATTTCTTTGGTGTACTGCTAGCTAATTGAAGAGTGCCAATTAGTAATTGGTGGATTTACTTCCGACAGGCATTAAATAAAACATGTCTTCTCAGACTGGTGTTTTCCACCGCAATCGCCTCTGTTTTATACATTTCAAAGAGGTTCATAGGCTTTTACTTTAAGGAAAATAATGAGCCTGATTAGTACATGATAAATAAGAGAATTTTGGTTAATGGAAATCTGTTGACCAACGCTCATTGGTGACTCCTGTTTTTATACAACATGCCTTTGTCTTAAAGGAACACTCCATGGCACAAATGGAGTCTGAAATTGTGTGAGCTGTATGTTCATTACGTCTTCCTACACAAGTCAGTTGGCAGGTGCACACAACCTGTTCACATCGCGTTAGGGACTTCCGTCGGAGGTATACGTCTGAAAGACCCCCCGACGTATACCTCGCACAAACGTATTCCACTTGATGGCATGCAGTGGGATAAGTTGTCTGGGGACCGGCCTTATCATCAGCTAATGCTCTACATGGGAATCGAGGGATAGGGAACTCATTAAGTGTCTGTCCATATATGGACAGTGACTTCAGGAGTTTTCCCGGGGCTGGAGTCCCTGGACAGCGCTCTGCTCAGGGACTCAAACGCTGTGGAAGCTCCCGGCTATACTATCCATATATGGACAGTGATTTTGGGAGCTCCCCGAGATATATGTTTATCGTATGCGGATGCCATACATTGGCATTCATCACCCCTAGGCTCCTGTGTTAAAAAATTATGCCATGTGGTATAAGTTTTTTCTGCGGGATCCCTCCGGATGGAATAGCGTAGTCTACTAAACTATTCCATCCTTCAAAAAAAATAAAAAATAAAAGGTATGCCGACGTATACCAGATCGACTGAGGCCAAAAGGACACTCTATGGACACGTTTCCCGATGTACAAGATAGCTTTCCTGACGTACAACATAAACGTGGTGCCATGATGCGATGTGAATGCGGCCTTAGGTCCTCCCACAGTGGTAGATATGTTATGGCATACTGGAAGTTAGTCATTATGGGTCATTAGCCTAAATTTTTCCAAACCCCATTATCACTGGTGTCGTTTTAGCATATAGCAGTGTACCCAAGTTGTCATACAGAAAAAAAAATCTGCAACGTTTCGAGATAGACCTAATCATTACTACGGGTCAAAACGTTGAAGATTTTTTTTTCTCTATGGTAACTTGGGCGCAATACGTTTTTGATGATTTTGAATTGGATGTTGTCGCCTCTACTACTATTTTAAATGTGGTATTGGGAGTGAAGGCCTTCTCCTCTTTGGCATACTTGTATCTCTCTATTGCTTGGGTCCGCTGCTGTCCTACCACATGATTTATTTTGAGTCCTGTTCGTATGCTCGAAGGAGGTAGTCATAATTGTAAAATGATGTGATGCTGTTAGAGTATATTTCCTATACTCCAAGTGACTTATCCCAATGATGCTCAATTATGGCCAGCACAGGCTTCAACAGTGCTGACCAGGTAAATGGTAGAGCCCAGTTGTAAAATTATTTGTGAATTTCAAAGAGGAATAATAGAGGCATGGCACAGAGGAAAAGATGGTCCTTAATTGTAAATAGACCTCTTATGAGAGCAGTTTAACCCCATCCCGCATCACTACTTAAAAGGTTTTTCCCAGTGAGGTGGATTTTGAATGGAGTAGGCAGCCGCGGTCGCTCCATTTAATGTCTGTGGGTCTGAGGGAAACAGCCGAATATAGCACTCGTCCGTTTCGGTTTGCCCTTTGTGCATTGAATGGAGCGGCAGCGCAGATGTGTGACTGCTGCTCCAATCAAAATCAAATGGGGGTTGGGACAACCCCTTTAACTAACTATACATCATAGCAGGGGGGCAGAGAATGGAGTGGGCTCATGAACTGAGCCTGCTTCGTACGCTTTGGATGTCCACTGTGTATTACAGCCGATACCTCGATTCCTGGCTAGGATCAGATAGATCTCTGATCTTGGCCGTTTAACCACTTAGATGAAGCGGTCAATAGCAACCGCGGCATATATGATCACAGCGTGCGGTGCTGAATGTTGTTATGGCAACCTGGGGGCCAACTGAAGACACCCAAGTCTGCCATTATTGCATCTCTGCAGGGCTTAATAGTTAAAAATACCATAAACTGCGACACCTAAGTATTGCAGTGTATAGTACCAGCGATCAAATAATTCAAGTCTAGTTGGAACAAAAAAAAAAAAAAGTTAAAGAACGTTTTTAAAACTGTACAAAAAAGAAATATGTAAAATAACGTATAAAAATAAACATAATTGGTATCACAGTGTCCATAAAAGTTCAAACCATTATAACATTACAATATTTATCCCACACGGTGAATACTGTAAAAAATAAAAACCACCAGAATTGCAATCAATCAATCAAGCAAAGCCATCAATCCACTACATAGGGGAGGGGAGTGGTTGGCGCGCGAGATGCTGGATGCTGCCTAGTTCAGCGGACGCAACGCACGGCAGAATACACTGTTTTTTACACTGATGCAAGAAGCAACTTCTACATCACTGGTGTGTTCCTTATCCGTTACCCAATAGCTACCTAGTGGTGTCCGTTAAAGTGGCCAAATTTTCTTTAGTATTCGATTTGTGAACCCCAATAATTTATGCTTTTAAAATGCCTTTCTCATTGGCAAATCTGCTCAGTGTCTGTAGGCATTGCGCAGCCTTTTTTCCTGTGTATTCACGTATTTTCATTATGGTCTTTTCTGAAGTCTTGATGAGCTCGTAGCTGACTTTTCTGGCTTAATTACAGAAGAAGGAATTTGCTCTTCAGCCTGTGATCTGTACAAATCCTATTGTCCTAATAGCCTCTTATCGAGAGGCAGCAAATCTAATCAGAGCAGTGGGTCCTCTACGTGAAATTGGGTCTGAAGACTACATAAAATTACACCTCCTTTCGGTCTTACGTTTCTGTGATTAAGAAATCACTTTGTTTTAACTGAGTTCCCACGTAGAAGCCACAGAAATTTACCGCAAATTGGCGTGGTTTTTAGATTAATGGCTTCACTGTATTGCAGGTAAACTGTTTACCAGCATAACCACACAGCCATTAACAGATTAAAACCCGGGCCAGTTTGCGGGGTTTTCACCGTAAAGTGGCCTATAAAACCTACCTAGCATCTGTCCTACATGAATGTTCTGCAGCCATTTTTGTTTTTTACCTGCTCACATTAAAGAGGACTTGTCACTAGGTCAAATATGTTTTTAACTGGTTAATTGACCTGAATATCACGGTCTCCCTGATTCCAGCGCCGATATTGATTTATTCTTTTTCCCTGGACCCCCCCGTTCCAGAGATATGGCCCACTGTTGTGTTGGCTCCCAAATTCTAATTTGCTCTAGTTGGCCAATGGGGTGGAGCTAGCTTCCCTGCCTATGATGGGGGACCAATCAGCGTGAGGCAGCTTGAGGGTAGTTTACACCCTGTTGGCTAACTACAGCAAATTTGTATAGAATGAGCCAACACAACAGTGGGCCATATCTCTGGAACGGGGGGTACAGGAAAAAATAAAAACTGCACTGGAATCAGCGCTATTCATGTAATTAAACCAGTCCAACTTATATGACCTAGTGACAGGTTCTCTTTTAAGTCCCAATGCACATAGCAGAGACATTTGCACGGTGCCTGTATGGTGGCACAAATCCCAACATGTGTGTATTATGGACACGAAGGCACTTTATCTGCTGCTGTTTAGTGCCTCCTTGAGGAGCCATATTCTCCCCTAGAAGTAATGCTTTCTGAGAGAAATACCATCATACGGTACACGTTAGAACATGCCATGTATGAAATTAGAGGCGCACAGAGGTACAGTATGGGCCCAAAGGAGTCTATGGAAATTTGCATGGAACTTTTAGGGCTAGTTTACATTCTTGTATTTGTAGTCTGTTGCTGTTCATTTTATTTTTTTCCCACCAACATGCCCAATCCTTTTGTTCTCTCGGCTAACATGACGCTGCCAGACACGCTATTCCTCACTCCCATAGAAATAAACAGGCATGCTCCAGTCTGAGGTATTCCCCCTACTAACATTTATTCTAGGGTAGGGTACGGTTCCTCGCGCAGACACCATATAGCGGCACAAAGAGTTCCTATGACTGCTTGTAGGTGCACCATGTGCTGCCTTACATTTTAGGATATGTTCATATTGCTTATTTTCGGCCGTATTTCAGGCCGTAAATGGCCGAAGAATCTGATATAGAACGCCTCCAAACATCTGCCCATTGATTTCAATGGGAAAAACGACGTTCTGTTCCAACGGGCCGTTTTTTTACGCGGCCATTTTGAAAAAGTGCATGTCACTTCTTGAGCTGTTTTTCATTGACTCTCTATTGAAAAACCGCTCCAAAAAAGGCCATAAAAAAACGCAGCAAAAATCGAGAGTGGCTTAAAAAATGTCTGAAAATCAGGAGCCGTCTTCGCTTGAAAACCGCTCCATATTTTCAGACGTTTTTGAGTTTGCGTGTGAACATACCCTTAGAGTGGGGCTTTGGCAGCAGATTGAGAGCTCACGGCCGAACAGACACCTGAATAAACAACATAAAAACACGTACATATTCACTAACATCCATATAATAAAATCACACTCTCTCTAAGATATATAAATTCCTTCTGCATGAAAAGTGACACCAGAAAAACACACCTAGAACTGAAAACATCCTAAATCTTCCAGCTTTTAATCCAGCTTGTAAATAGTTTAACCTTGCGAACATGATCAATAGATATTTTCAATTTTCTTCTGTCTGTGGGTTTTTCTGTATTAAGTGCTTACTTTTTAATGTCTGTATAGGCAAATTCATTTTCTATTTATTTCGGAAGCCGGTTTAACCTGACTCATTGAATTGTAGAATTGGCTATTTTACACAACAGGATTGCTTTATGCGAAGCTCAGATTTTTTTTGCCGCCAAGGGTAATAAACCCAGCAAATGTCTGACCTTCTCATTAATTGACCTTTTTGATTGCGACTTGATCAGAGATTGCTCCGCATAAGCTGGCCTGTGACTGATAAGCATGTAAGAGCCATACAGCTGTTATGATCAGACTGTCTTTAGCACGGCGAGATACAAGGCAAATGTCAACACATGTAGGACCTTTCCTGTTTGAACAGAAACAGATCCGTCTGCCATTCTGCTGTAAACACGGTTTGACAAAAGTGATTTTAACTGGTTGCCAACGCATGACCAGTATGCCCATCAGGAGCGGTAGGCCGTTGCTGCAGCAGGATGAGCGGGCACAACAAGTGTGCCTGTGAAAAAAGTAGCAGGACAACGGCTGTAATAATACCGCAGCCCTGCTCTAATGGCGGAGATCAGAGGAACCTTTTAATTTTTATTCCTCTTAATTGTAAGAATATTAAGTCAATAAATTTGTCAGGTTGCCCTTAAGCTAGCCATACTTTTTAGATAAAAGTGGATCTGCCAACAACCTAATGTGTATAGGTGTTAGGGATCTGCCAGGTACTACGTCTAGGTATACTCCTGGGATTAATCAATCCACACCTGAGGCCAGACCTGTTCGACTGACACCATCTCCCACCAACCAGGGTGGCAGGCTCAGGAGTGGGAGAGCCTATCGCGGCCTGGTCAGTCGGAGTTAGCTCCGCCCCCTGTCCTTTATTACCTGCCGTGTTCTCTTCCTCAGTGCTTGTAATTCTTCTGGATTGCTTGCTCCAGCCTGCTTCTGCCGTGCTTCTGCCTTGCTGCAGTTCCGCTTAACCTGCTTTGCTTTGCCCCTGGCTTGCTTCCTTCTCCATGCTCACTTTGGTATACTCCACTTCATCCTGGTCCTGACTACTCATTCACCGCTCCGTTTCCTCGCGGCGTTCCGTGGCTACTGCCCCTTCCCTTGCGTGTTCCCTGTTTGTTTTCCCGTGCACTTAGACAGCGTAGGGACCGCCGCCCAGTTGTACCCCGTCGCCTAGGGCGGGTCGTTGCAAGTAGGCAGGGACAGGGCGGTGGGTAGATTAGGGCTCACTTTCCCTTCACCTCCTTCCTGCCATTACAATAGGCCCTTCTACACGGGTGAATGATTGGGCAAAGGAGTGTTCACAGAACGCTCGTTCCCGATCATTGCCTTGTGCAAACAAGGCAACAATCAGCTGATTAATGAGCAAACATTCAGCCAATAAACGTTTCTGTAGCCTAAAATATTATTGTTGTTGGCAGCACGCCTCCCTGTGTAAACAGAGATGTGCTGCTGACATGATAGAAATGTATGCAGATCGTAGTAATGATTGCTCATCGCCAAACATGGCTCCTTGTCAAAGGAGCAAACTAGCGCCGATCAGGGAGCTGTCTTGTTGATCGGCGCTAGATTACACGCCCAAAATGGTTCGGTGTAAAAGGACTCGTATAGGGACTTCTGAGTGTAAAATACCATGTGGTATTCTAGATCACATTGTGTTAAAGAGGACCTGTCACTATGTCAGAAGTTGAACTGTTTAAATCTCCTGAATAGAACACCGGAGTGTCTCTGCACAACAAAAATAAGTCAAATATAGGATTTGGGTATGCTTGATATAAACATGCTAGATTTTGTTCCTCGGCACCGCCTGTTCCAGAGATGTGACCCACTTCTGCGTTGGCTTCCTCTATGCTAATTTGCTGTAGTTAGCCAACGGGGTGGAGCTAGCTTCACTGCCTCTGCTGCTGACCAATCAGCATTTGGCTGCTTGAGCGTAGTTCACGCCCTGCTGGCTAACTACAGCAAATTAGTATAGAGGGGATAAGCTGTTGCTAGACACTTTTGGCACTGCTTAGCTCTCAAAGAAACAAAGGATCTGGCATTTTTAAATCCAGCAAACCCAATCCTATGTTTGACTTGTTTTCTGTGCAGAGACACTCAGGTGTTCTATTCAGGTGAGTTATCCAGTTCAACTCATGACCGTGACAGGTCCTCTTTAACACATATGAACACAATGTGATATATAATACCACATGGTATTTTACAGTAAATTAATTATGTGCATGTTATATAAATGTTGCATTTTTTCAGCTACTCTGATTTAACATAATCCTTCTTTATGCAAAGCCCATCCTTTTTTGTGTCGTATGCTTGGTCATGTGTTGAGCGATCCTTTATACTGCTGATTACAAAGTAAACTACATCTTTCTCAGTACTCTGTGCTACAGACTCCTATGTGGATATAAAGGCTTTATATTAGATGTTCCTGCTGCGATAACCACTTATAATCACAGGAAAAAAATGCTCTCGTTCTCTTTCCTCAATGCAAATTGTTTTTGCTTAATGTTATTAAGGTGATGTTTTGCATCTCCTGTTTATTGAATAGTCTGGTATCATTTGTATATGGGATCTCCTTGTGATGCTGCACAGAATAGACACCTGTATACAGGGCCGGCCTTAGGTTGGATAGCGCCCTGTGCAGGACTCCTCTTTTGCTGACCTACACAAACTAAAAATGAACCACATATATAGACACGCACATACTGGTACATATCTACTGCACATACAAAAAGGCAGATAATACATATACATACATGAAGGTAAATATATACACGCACACAAACAAACAAACAAAAACAAACAAATGCATAAACACCCATTCACATACAGACCCAAATATACCCACGTATGCGCAAATATATATACACACAGTACGAATAATGTAGTATATGTTACCTGCAGTCCTATGTAACACCACAGATAACGGAGTACAGATGTAGTGGATGTTATCTGCGGTCCTATGGAACATCATAGATAACACACTGATAACTATAACCACACAGGCACGCACAAACACACACACATAGGCATATATGCGCACACACACACACAGACATGTATAAACATGCAGACAAATATATAGATACGCGGGCACAGACGTGCACACACACACATTGGAATATATATATATATATATATATATATATATATATATATATACACGCGCGCACTTACCTCCTCCCTTTTCTGGCAGGCTTCTTGCAGGATGGGCTGTGGGTGGAGCTTCCTCCTCTTGCTGCCTCTGCTCATGAGTCCTCCGTGTGTAACCAAGAGCAGGGGACACAAAACGGCCTGCCCAGTGGTGCCCCTTACATGCTGGGAGGGTGCAGCGCCCTGTGCACTCGCACAGGTTGCACACCCATAAGTCAGACCATGCATGTATACTCCAATACATGAAAATACACATAGCCGAAAACAAGACTTATATGATGCCCTGTATCAAGACGTAGAGTTCAGTTACAACTGTTTAAAAGGGTTGTCTCATCAAGAACTCCTTTCCATATGCCCTATTTAAAGAGGCTCTGTCACCAGATTTTGCAGCCCCTATCTGCTATTGCAGCAGATAGGCGCTGCAATGTAGATTACAGTAACGTTTTTATTTTTAAAAAACGAGCATTTTTGGCCAAGTTATGACCATTTTTGTAGTTATGCAAATGAGGCTTGCAAAATTCCAAGTGGGTGTGTTTAAAAGTAAAAGTCCAACTGGGCGTGTATTATGTGCGTACATCGGGGCGTGTTTACTACTTTTACTAGCTGGGCGTTCTGACGAGAAGTATCATCCACTTCTCTTCAGAACGCCCAGCTTCTGGCAGTGCAGATCTGTGAGGTCCTGCATCGTGTCGGACACATCGGCACCAGAGGCTTCAGTTGATTCTGCAGCAGCATCGGTGTTAGCAGGTAAGTCGATGTAGCTACTTACCTGCAAACGCCGATGCTGCTGCAGAATCATCTGTAGCCTCTGGTGCCGATGTGTCCCCGCTCGTCTGACACGATGCAGGACCTGTGAGTGACGACACAGCGTGATCTCTCGAGAACACGCTGTGTCTGCACTGCCAGAAGCTGGGCGTTCTGAAGAGAAGTGGATGATACTTCTCATCAGAGCGCCCAGCTAGTAAAAGTATTAAAAACGCCCCGATGTACGCACATAATACACGCCCACTTGGACTTTTACTTTTAAACACACCCACTTGGACTTTTGCAAGCCTCATTTGCATAACTACAAAAATGGTCATAACTTGGCCAAAAATGCTCGTTTTTTTAAAATAAAAACGTTACTGTAATCTACATTGCAGCGCCGATCTGCTGCAATAGCAGATAGGGGCTGCAAAATCTGGTGACAGAGCCTCTTTAAGCATATGAACATCGTAGAGGAGGGTTTCCCACCTTCGACCCCCCTCTATTAGCCTGAGTAGAGAGCCACTGAGCAAGAGCAGTTACCATTCTGGCAGACCCAGTATATACATACAGTACTGTGCAGCATTTTTCCACAAATGCCTAAAACTTTTGCAAAGTAAGAATTCTTTAAAAAATAGAAGTGTTTAA
Source organism: Rhinoderma darwinii (assembly GCF_050947455.1). NCBI lineage: Eukaryota > Metazoa > Chordata > Amphibia > Anura > Rhinodermatidae > Rhinoderma > Rhinoderma darwinii. The sequence continues at coordinate 28,744,186 of NC_134696.1, forward strand.
TAGTTTTTTTTGGGGGGTATTTTTTATTTTAGCAATTAACAAAATACAAAGTAATTGAACAGAATATAAATCAAATCAATATTTGGTGTGGCCACAACATGCCCAATCCTCTCCTTCAGCACCTGCCATCACTAGGCTCCTATAGAACATGCTTTATCCTTCTCACCTTCAGCACCTTCCATCACTAGGCCCTTAGACAAATTATGTCATTGGACAATCCGCTATAAATCAGGTTTGGTAAACTTTTATCATAGGTGTATGGCCAGCTTAAAGGAAATTCATCACCCAGAGGTGGCTTGTGTAACAAGTGAGATTTTCTCTCCCTTATTAAAGTCTCACAACCATTCGCTATAGGCAGTCATATGACATACAGTACTGTGCAAAAGTTTTAGGCAGTTGTGGAAAAATGCTGCAAAGTAAAAATTTACAAAAATAGAAGTGTTAAAATATTTTTTTTTTATCAATTCACAAAATACAAACTGAGTGAACAGAAAAGAAATCTAAATCAAATCCATATTTGGTGTAACAACCCTTTACCTTCCAAACAGCATCAATTCTTCTAGGTACACTTGCACAAAGTCATGTATTTTGTAGGATTGTAGTCAGGAGTATAATTAACCAATTATACCAAATAGTTGATAACGATCATCATTTTTATATGTAGGTTAAAACAGTCATTAACTTTAAAATAAATAGCTGTGTGTTAGGCTTAAAACTAGATGAGGAACCACCAAACTCTGCTACAAAGGTGAGGTTGTGGAAGACCATTTCATGTCACAGGTCCACCATGGAAAAACGGAGTACAGCAACAAGACACAAAGTAGTTATACTGCATCAGTAAGGTCTCTACTAGGCAAAGACTTCAAACGAGACTTGGGTTTCAAGATGTTCTGTTCAAGCTCTTTTGAAGAAGCACAATGAAACAGGCAACGTTGAGGACTATAGACGCAGTGGTCGGCCAAGGTAACTTATGCAGCAGATCAAAGACACATCATGCTTACTCCCCTTCAATCGGAAGATGTCCAGCAGTGTCATCAGCTCAAAACTGGCAGAAACCAGTGGGACCCAGGTACACCCATCTACTGTTCGGAGAAGTCTGGCCGAAAGTGGTCTTCATCTAACAATTGTGGCCAAAAAGCCATACCTTCAACGTAGAAACGAAACCAAATGACTCCACTATGCACAAAAACATAGGAACTGGGGTACAGAAAATTGCAGCAGGTGCTCTGGACTGATGAGTCAAAATTTGAAATACTTGGCTGTAACAGGAGGAGTTTGTTCGCCAAAGGGCTGGAGAGCGGTACAATAATGAGTGTCTGCAGGCAACAGTGAAGCATGGTGGAGGTTCCTTGCAAGTTTGGGGCTGCATTTCAGTAAATGGAGGTGGGGATTTGGTCAGGATTAATGGTGCACTCAATGCTTAGAAATACAGGCAGATATTATCCATCATGTAATGCCATCAGGGAGGCGTCTGATTTACTCTAAATTTATTCTGCAGCAGGACAATGACCACAAACATTTAGCCAATTTCATGAAGAGCTATCTTCAGCACAGGTCCAGTTTTAGACAATGTGTGGCTCTAGGCAAATTTAAATGATTTATTTGTATTAATAATGCAGTGAATTCAGAAGGCGGTGTGCAGAGCACTGCATCGCTGATGTCTAGAGCGTCCAGGAGTGTTGCAAGGTCCAAAGCATATGTCCCCCATTTCACACCCAAAAATCATATACATATACAGTTATTAAATCATACAACTATACCAGATTAAATATTACCTTCATAACTCATGATTATCAGACCAATACTACCATATAAGGTCCAAATAATACCGCACCACCATAACCACATAGTGACTGAATAATACCCCCATACTGTTACTGAATAAAAGACAATGTACCAAGACCAATATTACCACCATATAGCAGTAGATGCCAGTTATACACATGAACTCTGCAGACTTTATAAGTGATTACAGCACATTTACATCCAGTGACTCAGTTGATGTTTTCTCTGATTTAGTCATTCACTTTCCTTTTTTTTTTTTTTTCTTCCATCTGGCCCAGACCAAATGTGGAGATTTATTCCAGCCACGACTAGTCTCTGCAGAATTTGACATGTTGGTTTGTCGCTTTTCCAATTTACTCTCCACCTGTACCCCATCCTCTAAACATACTCTTAATCCACAGTGCCCCAAATGGTAATAATGATCCCTTAGTGCCCCCTCCGTAACAGTGCACCCTTGGTGCCTCTGTAGATAGCGCCACATACAGCCCTCCCTCTTGTCGCTAGCGCCCCACACGCACAGCCCTTCCTCTTGTCGCTAGCACCCCACACACACAGCCCTGCCGCTTGTCGATTGCGCCACACAAATATAAAAAATTGTACTTAACCCGTCACTGGAACGGGGCTGATGGAGCTGCTCCACAGCTTTCAGATGAGGTGATCCAGTGAAGTCATCACGCCGCCCTGCGCAGGGATTCTGCCTGTAGCCTACAGTATTCAATTGTATCTGCATCCTGAGAATGTGGCACTCGCTAACACTGGGAGCCCCCCTGGTGCTAGTGATGACACCGGGCATGTGGGGGCCCATGCCGCCCATAAATGTTATGAGCCGGGCGGCATGGGCCCCCTCATGTAGCGGGTCCTGTAGTAGCTGCTATAGTCAGTAGGGGTCCCTGAGAAAATGGGGGCCCTGGGCAAATGAACAGTTTGCACCCCCCCCCCCCTAACGCCAGCGCTGCTTCAGCGTAAAGAACATCAAGGAGTCCTGGAAGCGATGATATGGCCCCCACAGAGCCCTGATCTCAACCTAGAGTTTGTCCGGGATTACATGAAGAGACAGAAGGATTTGAGGAAGCGACGTCTGCAGAAGATCTGTGGTTAGTTCCACAAGATGTTTGAAACAAACTTCCTGCCGAGTTCTTTCAAAAACTGTGTGCAAGTGTACCTAGAAGAATTGATGCTGGTTTGAAGGCAAAGGGTGGTCACACCAAATATTTTAGATTTCTCTTCTGCTCATTCACTTTGCATTTTGTTAGTTGATAAAAATAAAACCACTATTAACTCTTCTATTTTTGAAAGCATTCTTACTTTTCAGCATTTTTCCACAACTGCCTAAAACTTTTGCATAGTACTATATATTACATAGTCAGACATTTATTTGAATGCCTGGAGATGCCTGTCCTGTGGCAGCTGACCACTGGTAAATGGGTTGTCTTTGTGAGGCAACCCCTTTATTCACATCTGAAGTAGTATCTATGGCCTATAGCAAAAGTCCACGTTTTAACATGGCATGACCTCATCTGTACATACAAGGGTGTCAAATTATTGTCCTCCTAAGGCTTCACTTAGGGGACCAAACAGGTGATGGTGTATCAAATAGAATCCGTTCACGTGCACGCTTAATGTTCTCATCAGTCGTGGACGGGTGTCCGGCTCCTTCATGGCTGACACTTGTCCTTGAACTTCTCTATCTATTCATACACACTTCTTCGCGACAAACTGTGCACAAAGTCTTCGATAAATATTTGCACCGGACACACCCTCAGACCACAAAAAACTAATTACTGCACGCTGCTCTTCCGTGCAAAGTGGCCAGCCATTGTTTCTCACACCGCAGTCACAAATAAACAGACGGAACACTTTCAAACCTGCACAGTAGGGACTGGGGAGACAGCGACCTCGTACGGAAAGTGCTGATCAGACAGTGCGGCCAGCAGAAGTTTTAATATAACCAGAGTGTGGATAATGTTTGACTCACCCTCGTAGTTTGTATTATATCTAACAACATATAAAGTATATCCTATCATAAGGATCCTTTTGTGTATTTGTCTTCCTCAAAATGCCACAAATGTACTAGCATATCAATTGACTCTCTCAATGTTACCTTGATAGGCATGTAGCCTTGTACACATTTATTATTAAAGTGATTCAGTTTTAGAAAATAATGCGCATTTATTATATAAAAGTTATGCATATTGGGAATCTACTTTTTATCCGTTCCTCGGCCTGCTGTCGTATTGGATTCATCGTTTACTTTCAGGGTGCACGTCTCGTTACGTAGTTTTCATTGGTACCATTTTTGCGTACATATGACTTTTATTTACTCCCTATTCCTGCTTTTCGGAAGAACTTGACCCTATGATCCTTTGATGTTACACTGACCGGCAGCCTATCTCCTGCTTCCAACTGGGCCTAATAGGCTATGGGACATGGCAGACCTGGGAGCCATTGTTGCTGATGGGCTTACAGAGGGAGCCCCTTCATTTTGTAAAAACATCTGAGGAGTTCAACAGCCGGGTTTGGAGTCCATTCCAATTCCGGCTGTTGCAGCAGGGAGTTGGCGGTATGTTACAGCTGATACCCACTGCAGATAGTGCGGGCACAGCTCCTGAGGTCACGCCATCACTTCACAGTAATAGTACGGACTGGTGCGGGGACTTTCTTCTCCCTTCGCCTTAATTTTGTAGTGTGGGAAGGGGTTAAATAATGAAGTGTCCCATATAAAGACTGCAAAACTAGATCCTAAAACCACTGTGGAATTGATACATGCCTCCCCTGGCCTTAGGATCGTTGTGGCTGACTTGTTTTATCACAAGACAGACATTGGGGGCCTTTGTTAGACCCTGGGCTGTCTGTATAAATGTATGTTGGAGCACGCCAAAGATATTTTATATGCACAGGCAGTAAAGTAATGTCTTCAAGAATTACACATTACATTAGTAGATAAATGTTAACTGTATGTATCAGGCTTAAAAAAAAAATAAAAAAATATATATTAGGGCATATGGACGTCAGAGTGGGGTCCCCCTGCTCGGGACGCCCGAGAGACGGGCGCTAAGTTAGAGAGGTTCCCACACTGGCAAACTCTGCCCGTTTATATATGACATGGTCGGCCATTGATTTGGCAGATTAAGTTTGGAAGCGTAGTTGAAATAGAAGCTACACCTACATTTTTTTTTTTTTTATAGTGTTCCACATTCACTGCTACTAAAGGAGAATGTATAAATATGACCCCCTCTTCACTTTTTGACACAAAAGTGGAGCGTGTACCGAGGGTGTTTTAATGAGGTCAGACACAGTTTACATTATGTTGTACGTCTGCTTTCAGCTCGTTGATCTAGATAATCTCTTCCCGTCGCCAGCTAACTGCATGCCGCAACTTTTTAATTTCCTTCCTGTTCTAATAAAAAAAAAAAATCTTGCACTAATTTGTTTTTCCCTGCTCAACTAATTTCCAGTTTCATGCATATTCATGTTCCTTAGACACTAGGTGTTTTTACGCTGCTGCATGTTAATTTTGATAGACGTGCTGTCATGATGGATAGAAATCTGTCCTGAGACGCAAACATCTAGATATTATGCGTATCCAACTTTAATTTGTCAGGTGGTCAGATTTACATTAACTTATCTCCTTTATGCTAACAATGTTTAGTTGTTTACTGTACATCAAGTCAGTCTTCTCTGATATGTAAATAATATATTTCTGGGTCTGATAACCTGCATGACTATAAGGATATGTTCACACGTGGCAGATTAGTTGCAGAAATGTTGTATATCTGACAGTTGTGGGAGAGTCACAGAAATTTCTGTTACTAAGACCTCCTTCATACTTACAAAAAGGGATCCAAAAACTGCAACATAGGTCACACAGTTGCAGGTCTTGTTGAAATTTATGGATGGGATGCCCTAAAAAAACAAACATCTAGAGCATGCTGTATTTTGGGAAAAATTACATCGGTTAAAATGAAAAAAACCCCACTAAAAACAAAAAAACAAGAAGGAAAGATTGTGGAGTAGTTGCTCATAGCAACCCATCAGATGTCTGCTTTTATTTTCTAAAGTCTCTGGAAAATGCAAGATGGATTCTGATTTAATGCTTTGGGCTACTGCTCCACTTACCCTTTTGCACTACTTTTGATAAATAACCCAACTGTGTGGGGAAGACTTCAGATACTCCTATTGGCAACCAATAAAAAAAATTCCCTGAAAACCTTACTTAAACAGCTTGTGTGATTCCAACCTTAAAGATTCCCAAACTTTTTAGCGGTGCAGCAATACCCCCCCCCCCTCCACCCGTATCTCTTTATAACTAACTAGATAATCTATTTAGGAATTTTGGAAATCTGGATGATAACCACTTGAAAGCTGTAAGACCACGTTCACACATCGGGTACTTGTTGAGAACATCTGCACCAAAGTACAGTACAATGCAAGATAATGGAGTTATACAAAATCTGTGCGGATTTGAGAAAAATCCATAGCATGCCCAACGTGTCATAGATTTCTTTCACATCTTTTGCTGCAGATTTCACTTATTGCGATGTGCGATTTACTGCAGATTTCTTGGTCATTTCCGCTACATGTGAACATAATATTTTCTCCGGTAGAGAGGTTTATATTTTGGCATAATGCAGAACCTCTGCTATTTAACCATTCCTAGAGTCCCACATACAAGTCTGAATTATAAGGTGTTTTATTGGAGTTCGCAGATTTTGTAAAAAAATTTTTTGTGCACGTGATAGGCAATAAAGACTGTATATATTTTGATTTTAAAATTCCTTGGGAGTCCATCATATATGTACCAAGGATTCTATAAAAAATATCTGTCCTTTTCGTCTTTCTGGTAATACAATAGCTAGTTCAGGCAAGTATTACTTTGAACTCCTAAGACATGTAAACTAGTATCTACCCTCGCTGACCTACTCTATAGCAATGTTTAGAAATTGTCCTTGTATCCTTATGAGATGTAGCTTCTTGCCCGTTGTTCTCCCTCTGGTGCGGCAGAGATTGTACATCTAGATTCATAGCAGACCAATATAATAACATGATTTTCTAACATAATTGTCAAGCTCTACAAGGTGCCTGTGCTGAATTCAAATAGAAAAGCGCAAAACGTTGCCACTGGTGTATTAATGCGGGATCCTCTGTCACAGAGTCACTCAGTCACCATATCGGATTATTTCTTGGCAGAGAATGAGAAGATTTTGTGGTCAGAATTGACCTATTCACTGGATGTATCTTGTATTTTCACCAAATATTTAATTTTGAGCTGACCCAGGTTCCCCATAGATTGCAACCACAGATGCATTATTACTTACTGAAAATAATCATGAGGGGGCACTTCCCCAGTGCCGCTCACCTATGACTGACGGCCTGACCTTTATCTGCATACACAGCAGCCAGCTATCAATCAATGCTGGGAGAGGTGGACAGCTATGGATCTGCTGTATTTTTATATACCTCCTACACCATAATTTTTTGTGTTGTTTAGGCTAGTAGTAGAGTGAACCTATCCTTAACATAGGGTGGTATATTCTCATGACTGTTCAGCTTTAAAAAAAATTTAAAATATTAATTATTCACAATATGAAAACTCTTTGCTTTGTGTATAAGTGTAAACATTTATTTATTAAAGGGGTTTTCCCATCTTGAACATTTACAGCATATCCACAGGATTTGGCACATATCTCTAGAATGGGGCCCCTAAACCCTGTTCTATCTTTCTCGGCTCCTGCTGCTTCCCAGCTATGCTGTTTCCATAACTCCCGTTCACGGCTATAGGAGTTACGGAAACAACAGAACAGCGAGGTCGGCAACTCCTGACCACCTAATCAGGAAGTGGCCGGGAAGCAGCAGGAGTTGAGCAAGGTAGAAGGGGATTAGGGGGCTAGATTTAGATGGGACCCGCATCTATCGGACATTTATGGCTTATCCTGAGGATATGCCATAAATGTCTAAGATAGGAATACCCCTTAACATCTTTAAAGTTGTGCATCAAATTGGTGAAATACCAATTCTGAATCCTTTTTTATTAGAACTCTGCATTGTGCCGTTTCTCTATTATTCCTCTTAGAAATGTATGAATAAAGTGACAACTGGGTGTTACCAGTTCTGGGTGTGTCCCTGCACAGTCCAATCAGTGCTGACCGAATCAGTGTATGTAACCTTGTCAATTTATTAATACATTTCTTGTAGGAATAACAGGAAAAGTACAATGCAGAGTTCTAAGAGTTCTAAGAAATGATGTTCCATAATCATTATTTCATGGGGAATACAAGTAGACATGTCAGGAGAGGTGATGGGTCCTCTTTAAATTGAACAGACCTCGAGGGAGACATGAGAACTGAAATTATGTATGTCTACTAAGGGTATGCTCGCACGCTTAACAAAAAACGTCTGAAAATACGGGGCTGTTTTCAGAGAAAACAGCCTCTGATTTTCAGGCGTTCTTGAAGCTGAAAATGAAGCTTCTTTTAATTTGGAGCTTCTTTTGAGGCGTTTTAGGGTATGTTCACACTGAGTTTTTTGACGCGGAAACCGCGCCGCAAAAAACGGCCGAAAATGCCTCCCATTGATTTTAATAAGAGGCGGACTTCTCCCGTGAGCAGTAAAACCGGCTCGCGGGAGAAAGACGGGACATGCCCTATCTTCGCGCTGTTACGCCTCTGACCTCCCATTGGCATCAATGGGAGGCAGAGAAAGCGTATTTCGTGGCGTTTTATGCCCGTGGCGCTCAATGGCCGCGGGCGAAAAACGCAGTGAAAATTTTCACGTCGTGCAGGCAGAGGAAAATCTGCCTCAAACTTCAACGGAATTTTGAGGCAGATTTTCCGCCTGCAAAAAACTCAGTGTGAACCCAGCCTTTAGTGTTCAATGGAAAATCAGATCGAAAAAACGCCCCAAGAAGTTACATGCTACTCCTTTTTACGGAGCATCTTTTTACGCTCCGTTTTTTTTAAAACAGCGGTGTAAATAGACGCCCCCGTATTAACTAAATGCTGTTTTTCCCATTGATTTCGATGGGCAGATGTTTGTAGGCGTTCAGCTTCCGTTTTTCTCAGGCGTTTTTCGAGATGTAAACGCCCCGAAATACGCCTGAAAACATCGCGTGTGAACATACTGATGGACCAAAATATGAGGCTTCCCAAGGGTCCTGGATTTTGGTTTCTATCCTCTTCCCTGTGTGCAGCCATGGCGTTTACTACTCCAATACAATCAAAATTACTAATCTGTATATGTGGATATATATATATATCCAGCAACAAACCAATGCTAGTCTATAAAAAGAAATGTATGTACGGTATATCTATAATCTTGTTAATGTATAAATAGCAGATAATAGAAGTCTGAACACTCCAGTACTGGATACATTTTCACACCAGTCAGGCTGTTATTGCACATTGTTGTTATGGTAACAGCAATAGTTACATCTACAGTGGCCAGTCTATTAATAGGTATCTAGGGACAAGCATCGATACGTTTTTATTTGAAATCACATTGGTATTCGTTAAAGTGTTTTCTAAATAAAATCACATTTAAAGAAGGTCCAGTGTAATCAGGGCTGGAAAAAAGTTAAACATATATGTTGTTTAACCTTGCCTTCGCATTAACAATTGGTTTTAGGTGTCAGAAGTGTTACATTTTTTCCCCTTGCATATTTGTTATATGGCAAAGTTTTAGAGACCACTTTACTTCTCTGTAGTAGCCCCCTTTACACCCACCTTATGCAGGTTATGGTTTATATGATTATCTAAAGTATATGGTGCCATCTAAAGGCAATTGTAGAGCACTGCACCCCAGCTGCATCAGAGAAAATCGGTTTACATCCCCCCTAATAATTCCTCAGGTTACAGACGATACATGATGGTAATCTATACGTTTCTCGGTCATAAACTCCATAAAGTGATGCAATGCTACTTTTAATACTTGTTTCATGCTTTTTCAGTTATAGAGCAGACATTACAGCTTCTGTGCTGAGTTGTAGTCCAGATCTGAGAAGATATTCCTTATATTAAAATCACAGTTCTCTTTTGTCTGTGGCTATTATGTCTATAGTCATCGTGTTCTGCCAGAGAAGATTGAGAATTGTGGCATAAAGCGTACACAACGGGCTCTGCGTCTCACTGCACATGGTCTGGTAGTTTTGCTGCACTTCACTAGTCCATGCAACAGCAAGCAGGGGTTTTTATATTGACCTGGGTTTACATGCAAGGGCGGGCACAAACAGCAGAGGGCCCCCTTCCAAGAACAGTATTTTGGCCCCTTGCTCTTGAATACCTCACCATGGACCATCCATAACAATCCATCAGTAATTGTGAGCCATGAAATTCATTCTCCGTTCCTGACATCTAGGGAGCTGCTTTCAACTTGCACAGGCTGCATATGTAGTATTTCCTCCCCTGTTGAACATATTCTAGATTAGCCCCTGCGCGCACACCTGTATCTGAAGAGAAATCTGCCTATTCTATTTCATTGGCACCATTGAAAGATAATGTAAGTAAAAGGTTCTCCTTTTTCTCAGTAATATCAATAGGCAGGGCTGGATTTACTATTGGGCACCAGGGGCCTGTGCTTGGGGCAGGGCTGGTTTATAATAGCTCATGAAGTGGGAGATGGTGCGTTAGTTATTTTTATGTAATGTATCTCCAGGCTTCGAGTACTGATAGAAGCATACCAGGTTGTACTGCCGAGTTCATAAGGAATTAGTAGGGTGCGTATTGCACAATATACATATATTTTAGATTAACATTGTTTAGTTATTTGATTAAAGGGGTTTTCCCATTAGGGAAATTTATGACATATCCACAGGATATCCAAAAAATGCAGTATTTGAAGCAGCACAAATCCCGTTATCAGGAGCGGTGTCACGCTGTAAAATCAGACAAACCCAGTCTGACGTAAAGTAATCTTCAGAAAAAGCGTGGTGAACAGCAGCACACGTCCCCCAAGTTTCAATCAATAAGTTCCTTTATTGGTCAAACATCCAGTAAAAAATGGCAACGTTTCGACCCGTGACAAGTGGAGGGCCTTTCTCAAGCCTAGACCCTCCACTTGTCACGGGTCGAAACGTTGCCATTTTTTACTGGATGTTTGACCAATAAAGGAACTTATTGATTGAAACTTGGGGGACGTGTGCTGCTGTTCACCACGCTTTTTCTGAAGATATCCACAGGATATGTCATAAATGTCAGATTTGGGTCCCACCTCTGGGACCCACACCTATGTCCTAAACGTGGTCCCCTAAACCCTGTTCTGCCGCTCTGTGTTGCGGCTGAAGCAGGTGAATTCCAACCATAAAGAAGGAAACCGTGTAGCTCGCTGAGCTACGCTGTTTCCGGAAGTCCCATAGAACTCAATAGTAGTTATAGAAATAGTGTAGCTCGCATGCTATGCTGCTTCTATAACTGCCATTCACTACTATGGGACTAACAGAAACAGTGTAGCTCTGCGAGCTACTCGGTTTTCATTACTCCCGACCATAAAGTCAGGATGTGGCCAGGAGGCAGCGAGAGCAGAAGGTAGTACGGGGTTTAGGGGGCCTCGTTCTAGATAATGGTATCTATCTGATATTTATGACATATCCTGTGGATATGTCATAAATTTCCCCTGTGTGGAAAGCCCCCTTTAAGGTGTATGATTTTGATATAGCTTAATTCAACTGGAAGAGTCTAGGGTGCCGGGAATTTTGTGATGGTAGATTTACATCTCAGAAACCTAAATACGGTTAATAAATCATGGATCCCACAATTGGTAAAAATATATATACATCTATTTACATATATCTATACGTATATCTCCTGTCCTGCTAAAATAAGCCACCTCATTTAAATACTAGGTACATTCAAATATCTTTTGGGCTCATTCACATGACAAAGCAGTGTGCTCCGACCCTGTATGGTGGCACGCAGAGTCCTTTATAGGTATTTATTACTGTATTACACTATGTGCCTCGGTGGGTTCTACACTAGATGCCATGCTTCTAAGGAAGAATCTCTGTAAATACGGCATGTGACAGATCATGGCACAATTATTTTTCTTCATAGATTGCGTATGAATCCATGAAAGAATAGCGTATGCCTCCGTATGAAATTGTAGGCACATGTAGGATGTCCCACAACTGTATAGGTGCTGTTTTACGGATCTATACAACCCGATTCCAGTACCTGAATATGGCAGTGTGCATGAATTCTCTAAAGATACAATTGTCATATTTATTAGAATTTTTTTTATTTATTTTTTTATTTGGTTTTTATGCAAGGTCATTTATTTCTTTGTCTATTCTCGAAACATGTCCCCTGAAGCCAGGTGTTTGTCACCCTCAATGCATTGATTTCATTAAAGAGTTAAGTTTCCTTTTGCTTGCTTGTTGGAAAGTGTGCGATAAATGAACATTTTTTCATTTGATTTTTGGCTTCAAGGTCTTGCCCTTCTGTGCTGCCTCTGTTATTGCTCCTCTTCATCTTACATTAGCCATTTTATCTCGCATCACTGCTTCTATCTTTTGAGGTCATGATGAAATCCCCGGTGAACAATGAATCACTTGGAGATTACTGTAAAGATTCCTCAGATCTGTTTGTGTGAACATGGACTTTTACCATTACATTACATGAGATTTATTCAATACTGAATAACCATAGAAGGGGAATTTGTATTTTCTGTGTATTCTTGTGATATATACTATTGACTTTGGCTTTACTCACTCAGCACATGGAAGGCCTGAGTTTTACTAATCTGCATTGCAAGCTCTGGTCTGGAGCCACATCAAGAGAAGCAGCTGGGAGTTTGATTTGTCAGATGCCTGCGGACGTATTATTGGAATGACTCCAGCTTGGATTGTGAACGATTCTGATAAAAAACATTAGGGAATTACTCAAAATGCTATTTCTTAAGGGATAATTCTTCCTTTTGACACTTAAAGCATATCCTGTTGATATGCCATAAATGTCTGAAGTGGTGGTGGGGGGGGGGGGATGTTTCCTGATCTCTGGTAGTAAAAGGATTACCTTAGGCAGCAGCATACAAGAGGAAACCAAATGGAGAGATGGCCGTGCTTGGCAGTTTCCCAGACTCCCATAGACTTCAATGTAGGGAGTCATGAACCTGTACACCCACCTTTTCCTTTTAATCTTCTCCTGCATGAAGCGGCCATTGGCCTCCTTGGTTTGCTGAATGGGTTACGGGACCATGGTTTAGAGGTAGTGATGCCAGAGTTGAGACCCCCAGGTGTAAGACATTTATGGCATATGCTGTGAATTAATCATAAATGTCTAAAGTGGGAAAATACTTCTAATGTAATTACGTGGTTCCAAACCATGGCTTGCTCTATGGCATCTTGTCAGTATAGAGAGGTAGTAGACTGCAAGTAACCATGAACATGGAGCTTGGTCTTCAAACCCTTTCACTTTTTTCAGGTCTTATGTTGAGGTCTTGTGCTAAAATAAATTCAAGTTTTTCCCGATCATTCTGTCCACCTGTGGTACATTTATTTAATTGGACATGTCTTGGAAAGACACACCCCTGTCTATATAAGGGTTTCACAGCTGACAATGCATATCCGAGCAAAAACCAAGCCATGAGAAGTGAAGAACTGCCTGTAGAGCACAGAGACAGGATTGTGTGGAGTCACAGATCTGGAGAAGTGTTCAAAAAAAGCTTCTGCTGCACTGAAAGCTCCCAAGAGCACACTGGCCTCCATAATTCTTAAATGAAAGACGTTTGGAACAACCAGGACTCTACTTAGTTTGCTGGGGCGGCCAGCCCTAGGAAATTGGGGGTGAAGGGCCTTGGTAAGAGAGGTGACCAAGAACCCAAAGATCACTCTGGCTGAGCTCCAAATATTCTGTGTGCAGATGGGAGAAACTTCCAGAAGGTCAACCATCGCTGCAGAACTCCACCAATCTGGGCTTAATGGCAGAGTGGCCAGAAAGAAGCCTCTCCTCAGTAAAAGGCACACGAAAGCCCTTCTGGAGTTTGCAAAAAAGCACCTAAAGGAGTCTCAGACTGTGAGAAACAATATTCTATGGCCTGATGAAACCAAGGTTTAACTTTTTGGCCACCATTCTAAGCGTCATCTCTGGAAGAAACCAGGCACTGCTCATCACCTGCCCAATATTATCCCTACAGTGAAGTATGGTGGTGGCAGCATCATGCTGTGGGGGTGTTTTTCAGCGGCTGTGACAGGGAGACTGGTCAGGGTTGAGGGAAAGCTGAATGGAGTAAAGTACAAAGATATATTCTTAATGAAAACCTGATCCAAAGTGCTTTGGACCTCGGACTGGGCCGAAGGTTCACCTTCCGACAAGACAATGACCCTAAACGCACAGCCAAGACAACACAGGAGTGGCTTAGGGACAACTCTGTGAATGTCCTTGAGTTGGCCAACCAAAGCCCTGACTTGAACCCAATCGAACATCACTGGAGAGACCTGAAAATGACTGACCACCAGCGGTCACCATCCAACCTGTGGTGGATGATCGCAGAATCCTTTCCATGGTGAAGAAAAACCCCTTCACAACATCTACCCAAATGAAGAACACTCTCCTGGAAGTAGGTGTATCAGTATGTAAGTCTACCATAAAGAGAAGACTTCATGAGAGCAAATACAGAGGGTTCACCACAAGGTGCAAGCCATTAATCAGCCTCAAAAATAGAAAGGCCAGATTAGACTTTGCCAAACAACATGTAAAGAAGCCGCCCAGTTCTGGAACAGCATGAAACTAAGATCAACCTGGACCAGAATGATGGAAGGAAGAAAGTATGGAGAAGGCTTGGAACGGCTCATGATCCAAAGCACACCACATCCTCTGTAAAACATGGTGATGGCATGGGCATGCATGGCTGCAAAAGGCACTGGGTCACTAGTGTTTATTGATGATGTGACTGATGACAGAAGCAGCCGGATGAATTCTGAAGTGTTCAGGGATTTACTTTCTGCTCAGATTCAACCAAATGCAGCAGGGTTGATTGGACGTCGCTTCACAGTACAGCTAACAATGACCCAAAACATACTGCGAAAGCAACCCAGGAGTTTTTTTAGGCAAAGAAGTGGAATATTGTGCAATGGCCAAGTCAATCACCAGATCTCAACCCAATCGAGCCGCATTTCACTTGCTTAAGGCAAAACTTAAGGCAGAAAGACCCACAAACAAGCAACAACTGAAGACAGCTGCAGTAAAGGCCGGGCGAAGCATCACAAAGGAGGAAACCCAGCGTTTGGTGATGTCCATGGGTTCCAGACTTCAGGCAGTCATTGCCTGCAGAGGATTCTCTACAAAGTATTTAAAAAAAACATTTTATTTATGGTAATGATAATTTGTCCAATTACTTTTGAGCCCCTGAAATGAGGCGGCTGTGTAGAAAAATGGTGGCAATTCCTAAACGTTTCCCAGGATATTTGTGTTCAACCCCTTGAACTTAAACCTGAAAGTCTCCACTTCAATTGCATCTCCGTTGTTTCATTTCAAATCTAATGTGGTGGCAGAATTATTTGGACAGTGACACAATCTTCATGATTTGGGCTCTGCATGCCACCACATTGGATTTGCAATGAGTACTCTGTGCTCATTTACTGAATAGAGATAACTAAGGATACTTTTTTTTTTTTTTTTACATTTGGAGGCTTCTTATATAACTTATAGCTCTAATACCTTTTGAAAAACTCAAAGGGGTTATCCAGGAGTCTTCAAATTTACAAGGCACTCATCCTTTTGAAATGTCCCCTCCCCACCTGTTCCAGCGTCGAGACCCCTCTCTCCATTGCTCTGTTCCCAGTAGCTCTGGCTGCAGTACTGTGCGTTTCGTCAGTCACGTGCATCTGTAGCCAATCGCTGGCCTTAGTGGTTAGGCTACCGTGAAGGGTACGTGACCGCTGAGGCCAGCAATTGGCTACAGTGGCACGTGACCAATGACTGGTTCAGGAACTTCTGGGACCGGAATTTTGGTGCTGGAGCAGGGAGTAGTTTCAACAGGTAAGTCACTTTTTAGTTTATTATCTTATACCCTCCCCTGTCGTCCTGTAAAATTTGAAAACTCCCGGATAACCCATTTACGGATGTATTCCCACGTGTCGTTTTTGGTTGAATTTTTTTGTCAAACCGCATCAAACACTGCACTACTTTTCAAAGCTGATGTTTGTGCCCCAGTTTTGAAAATAAATAAATAAAAATGCAGCAAAAGACTGCAACAAAACCAAGACATGCGAATGCACCGGAGGTTAGGCATGATTACCATGTATGTAAAACTTTGTTGAAATCGCAGAACTCCTGTAATTGTGAGGCAATAAAGAAAAGTATCTCTTCACAATAGTGTATTGCAGAATAGATACATTTTAATCAATTCATCCATGCTTTAAATCTCTATTGTTTCTATTTAAATGTCATGCTTTTCCATTTTGTGACTTCATTAGGGCTTTCAGAAGCAGTAGATTTACTAGATAGTGAATATTAAATATGCACATCCCTCACTGTTGCTATGGATTTTAATGTCTAATATTGCTACGGAGCTTATCTGTGGAGACCCTTAAGCATTTTTATAATTTAATTTGCAGGTTTGTATAGAGCGCAGGCAGTATACAGAACACTTACTCTTCACTTATCTATACTTGCAAGTCTTAAAGGGGTTGTCCAGGGGGGGTGGATAGGGGGTGTTATTTTTTCCCACAAACCGCACCACATCTCTCTTCATTGGTCATTCAAGTGAATAAGACTGAGCTGCAGGATACCAGACACAGCCCATTGAGAGATGTGGTTCTGTTTCTGGGGAAAAAAAAGCAGACACTTTTTTCTATTCTTGGAGAACCCCTTTAAGTGAAATTGTATGTCATGATCCTTTCAATCGCCAGCTGTAGGAGTTTGAGGGTTGGAGAGGATGTTGGGTGTACACATTGGGCATGTTTATTAATAGTAGAGAATGAACCAAAGGAAGAGCATGCGGTTTCATTCAGTCCAAATTGTGTCAAATGTATCATGACAACGCATGCTACATCACTGCATATTAGACCTACTTCCTCATGCCACGTTATAACTGATGTATATGTAGAGCATTTTGCAAGAAAAATGTAGTCCATAATAAATGTGTCTCGGCCATTAACACTTTGATGGATCAGTTTTCAAAAATAGCATGTCTAATAAGATGCACGCTGCACTTTCCTAATGCATTCTGCGCCACTTTTATGGCATACTTAGTTTATAATTTTTTTAATTGTCTCTATTGTTTGTAAAGATTGACTTTATGAAATCTGTTATAATATAATAATAATATTGGGATGCTGAGTACAAGTAAATAGATATTTTTGAGGTTTAAAAAAAACAAAACAAATACGGTCAAAATAAAATAAGATACGATAATCGCCAAAATTTTGGCATCTTTGCAATTACAATTTATCTACTAAAATTGTAAGAATGCCTTTTGATTGGTGTAGGAACATGAAAACCGCAGTCTACAGCGCTATTGTTTCCGCTAAAAAAAACAGAAACCTTATGTAACTGAGAGACACTGTAATTTATTCAATGGCAATTCAAACGGAAGCTATGGTTTGAGTTTGTATTTCCATTCATGGGTTCCTCCGACGGAAAGGTCTAACGCATGTTGCGCTCTTGTCTCCGGTAATCTCGGCCGGATCTGTGGCTGAGGCCCCTAACGGAGCCTCCAACACAGATCTGAGCGAGGCTTTACTTTTATCATTCACTTTACTGTAACTTTAAAATCTGATACCAAAAAGGAACACTAGACGGAGTCTATAAATTTTTGACTTTCAGCTAATATACAGTAATATATTTCCAAAATATCAGTCACATGACTCAGTGACTGCTTCTGCCATTGCTGGCTCCTAACTTTTTGTGCGGACTATACCACTGCCTGATCTATAGTAATATTTGTAAAATTAGTTTTTTGGTGACACAGATGAAGTGTCTGCATTTCCACTTTGTTCACATGTGGCACAAACAGGGCTGTGGAGTCTGAGTCCGTTATGGAGGGAGTTGATAGAAATGTACCTACTCTGGGTTTCAAAATATTAAATATGATATATTAATATTGTTTTAATTCAATGCATACATCGCTTGTTGCATGTTTACTTTCATAGTAATTTAGGACATTTAAAATATGGGAATGCTTGTTGTCATGGGAGAGAAGCTTTAATATTAAGTGCTGCAACATTTCAACTATAGTATCATTGTTTGGTGTTATAAAGTCAATGTCTAAGGCCTTGTGAACACAGCAGCGCGGTGTTAACGGAGACCTTGTGGCTCCCTAGTATGGATCCATACTTCCTCCATGTGCTGCGGTACAGGCTCCGTAAGTTGCTGTATTTAGGGATGTTTTCGCTCGTAGAAGCCGTGTTTCTAGGGAAGAAAAGCTCAGTACATACGGCATCCGATGGCACATGCAATTTTTTTTTTCTTTGTTGGATTTGTACAGAAATAAACCGAATAAACCCCAGTATGCCTCTGTATACAGTAAAGGCACCATGCACTAAAATGGGAGCCATATATTACAGCTCCGTACAAATTGAAGCCATAATACAGTGGTGTACATAATGCCTTAGGCTAGGACTACTTGAAAAATGACATGAAGTTGCATGCAGCTGCCATTCAACTGACCCAGTTATTCCGATCACTGAGAGATATGGAAATACTTGCACAAATCTGATAGAGACAAGGGTTTATGCAATTGCTGAACAGCATAAATTTAAATGGCAAAAACCAAAGGCAGAATTGCTAGGTTTTTTTGCATTCTGCCCCCCAAAAAGTTTATAAAATTTAATCTACAAATATGTACCCCAAAATGGTGCCATTGGAAAATATAACACATCACGCAATAAACAAGTCCTCATACAGTAATGTCGACACAAAAATAAAGTTATGGCTCTTTGAATGCAACGTAAAAAAGTAAAAAGATTGCTTGGTCATTAAGGTCCAACATAGATTGGTCATTAAAGGGTTAGTGGCTTTCCATCTCTTGTTTGCAGAGATGGTCCTCCAGAAGAAGATGAACTTTAAAATCTCTAGTTTGACAATATAATCTAAATTTATATAGGATTAAATTGGAGTCCAAAATTGCTGCACGTAAATAGTGCATCACGTTTAATTTTGCTCATCATCCCCCGGTGCACTTCTTGTAGCCAGGCCTCTCCTAAATCTGTCAGTGAATTTTTTAACACCCTAATTATGTTTTCTCCCCTTCAGTCAGATTGGTTATTTTTATCTGCTTTGCATCTGAATTGGTTTCATTGAATGACTCGGATGCAGTTGCTGTCATTGCCTTCCTCTGTCACATAATAATAATATTGCAATTTGTAGAATGTCTTTGTAATACCTGGCAGATCAGCCGGTTTTGGATGTGCCTGGAATAGGATCTGCCTGTGGGGATTGCCGTCCCTGTAAAACCATGGCCTCTCTACATTTCACCTGTTTATCTACTAGCAAGAAGCCTTTCAGAAAGGTCTGTTAACCAGAATAGGATCATGTGAGGATGTGATGGTGGGAGGAGGAGGGTGCAAGAAAGAAGACGCGGGTTGTACTAGGCTCTTGATCTGGAGCCTGTCATGGAAATCTTCACTCTTGCAGTAGAAGTGATCTTCCAAGCATCAGTGCTCAGCATTGATTATTAAAAACAAGCTGAATTGTTTTCCCTGTTGCAGGCGGCTTGCAGTTTTGTGCCTGGCAGTGCTGGCTTAGTATGCTTCTCCTTTACACGTTTCTTTTCTTCCTAGAATCAATCTACCGTCGAGGGGCCAGAAGATGGAGGAAGCTCTACCGAGTGAATGGGCATCTGTTTCAAGCCAAACGCTTTAACAGAGTAAGTGATTCATCAAAAAAAATAATAATAATCAGCCTCTACATTCTCCATGATGCATTGTATTACCGAATATTGCTTTATTTTATACAGGACGAAGATAAAATGGGTCATTGTAAATATAGTATGTCACAACCAAAAGCTAGGACTAGCGTGGGCTTCTACAATACCTCATCTCTGTGCTGTGTCAAATGTCATTTTATCATTGTAATAATCATCTGTGTGCATTGTTTCCCGGTACCCAGCATGCTGTACTGGAATATGTGCCCTGCAGTATAAATGTTTTATAATATGTACATGTAAAAATCAATACAATTCAAGTAAAATAGATGTAATTGCTTTGTTCGGGCATGCTTGGAATATAGGCTTATCTCACGGTTTCACATTTCCAACATTCTGCAAACTGGGCCACAGATGTAGCA
Source organism: Rhinoderma darwinii (assembly GCF_050947455.1). Classification (NCBI taxonomy): domain Eukaryota; kingdom Metazoa; phylum Chordata; class Amphibia; order Anura; family Rhinodermatidae; genus Rhinoderma; species Rhinoderma darwinii. The sequence goes on from NC_134696.1 coordinate 28,764,183, forward strand.
TTATTACCGGTATGATATGATGGCATTGTCAATAATTCTATTATGATAGCCAAAAGACAACGTGATATACTGTTACATATCTTCAGTCTAACATTCACTGTAATCTGATTTATTATGGGGAACAGTAACGTAAATGTGACCCCCATGTTGGCAGATTAGTTTGAGGACAGACCTTATGAGCGTCTCTGTGACCATGTCCATAGCATTGTTACCCTTCCATTAGGTCAGTGGCCTTCATCCTGTGGCTCTCCAGCTGTTGTCAAACTATAACTCCCAGCATGGCGCCCTGACAAACTGTTGGGAGTTGTAGTTTTACAACAGCTGGGGAGCTACAGGTTGGAGACCACTGCACTAAGTAATACTCAAAGTCCAAAAATGTTGCATTTTGTTCATATGCATTTATTGTTTGTTGGATCTTTTGTCTAGACCAGGCGGAGGCAGCATTTTAATGTCATGTTAGACTTTGTTTACATCTGCGTTGGGGCCTCGTTCTGATGTTTCGTCTGAGCTTTCCGTCAGAACGGGACCCTGAACAGACACAAACTGACACAGATGGAAACTAGAGGTTTCCGTTTCCATCACCAGTCGACTACACTATTGCTTCCGACAAAACGACGGGCCCGGTGCAGAACAGAGACAAACGGAAATCATGGGCACCGGATACGTCACCAGTTAAATCAATGGTGATGGAAACAGAAACCTCTGGTTTCCGTCTTAGTCAGTTTGTGTCTGTTCAGGGTCCCGTTCTGACGGAAAGCTCAGATGGAACGTCAGAACGGGACCCCAACGCAGATTTAAACAGAGCCTTACTCTTGTTTACCGCCAAGATTTTGTATCGATGTCTTGGCTAGTTCCATAGTACAGTAACTCCATTAATAGGCCATATTGTAAAAACACTCGTCGGACCATAAACTGGCTGCATCTACTGTGTGTAAGTCATAAGAACTTCTTAAAGGAACACTCCTGGAAAACTGATACACTGTATTAAGCTTAAAGAGGTTGTCCAAGACCAGAAAAACATTTCTACTTTCTTCCAAAAACAGTGTCACAGGGTGTTTGTGGTTTTGCAGCTCTGGCCCATCTACTTCAATCGAGTGGAGCTGCAATACCTGAGGGGATGGTGCATGGCTTCTATCTTCTACCACCCCTTAAGCTATGCACAAACACTGTTTATTTTTTGATGCTGGAAGATGGGGGGCAGGTCCCCTGTAGCCAGTCAGTGTTTTATAATCGCTTCTACCGCAGCATATGTCCCACCTATACTCTGCCGATGGACTGACAGCGTTAGGTTTTCCATGATGCTGCTCTGCCCTATAATTGGATAACCCCTGCTCATCATAGAAGCAATTCTGATAATATATATGTGAGGGAAACTATAGGTTTTCTTTAAAGGGACTGCGTAATCAGAACTTGACCTAATGTTTAAAGTAAGTTTTTATGTTAAACATTTTTTTTATTAAAGAATTTGTGGTGGTTTTATTTATATTAAAAAAAACATATAATCCTAAAATCTTGCAGTTTTCACACTGGCCACTGAGCCTCACAATAGACTGACCCTTCCTATTCTGTAGAGATCACTTCTCAGCAGTCATCTCATCATTACAGGCAGAAACACAACAACCGGTAACAACTCCATATACATAACACAGGAACCACCGTTGATAATAGACTGACCCTTCCTGATCTGTAGAGATCACATCTCCACTATCATCTTATTATCATCAGACAGGATTACAATGAGAGGTAACACCTATACATAGATAACACAGTATCCACTATTGACAATAAATGATGTACACAACACCCCTCCTCCCCCTCCCTGCACAATCACCTCTGCACAGGTTACAGAGCATGCTTAAAAGACCCCCCCCCCATAGAAGTCAATGGGTCATCTACTGACTTGTTTCCTATGGTTAATGTGGCTGCTGTAAAGCATATCTCTAAATGCTGTAAAGGCAGCTCAGGAAAAATGTCCGCCCTATAATCATGTCGAGAAAATGGAATACAAAAATCTACAATCGGCAAATAAAACCAGATTCGAAAAAATAAAGTTTTACGATCGAATTAGTAAAAAAAATATAGGTGATACATTCCCTTTAAGTTACACAAATTGTGTGATGTATATAAATTGTATGAATTCAGGATAGCTGGTAGAAATAGAGCAGTTGCATCATGTGCACCGGTCAGGTTATGTTTTATGGCTCGGTCTCCTGATCTCTGCATTACCTTTAATGTACATAAGTGCATCTGACTGGTAGCAAATTGTTCTGGGAAACTGTTGGCATTTATACCTCTGCTACATGTGCCGTGTGTGTGTGCATGTAGATATAGCTATTCAATTATTGATGGGGGTTATGCTTCCATCATTTGTCGGTATACATTACACAATATAGAACATGTACAGTGTGATCAGTAACATGACTGGTTTGTGGGTAATATATGTGACCTGTATTCTTCATTTTCCAGAAAGCCTACTGTGGCCAGTGCAGTGAAAGGATATGGGGCCTTGGGAGGCAAGGCTACAAGTGTATCAACTGCAAACTACTTGTCCATAAACGCTGTCACATACTTGTCCCACAGACCTGCAGAAAGCATATGGTGAGTGCCATCCAGTATTGTATGCTGGTAAATATTATATTCCATAAAGTCAATAGACCTGATGTAATCCTCTTCTCTGGAAGACACGAAGGGACACGTTTTTTTTATACAGATGCCAATCAAATAACCTTTGGCTCCCGCGATGATAATCATATGTCAAGAAGGGGGAAAAAAAGTTTGTAGAGTTAATTTCCACTAAAAATTTGGTTTTGGGAAAGTCGGGTAAAAACCAACGTGAGAAACCGGTATAATTGAGACCGGGCTGAATAGACACTTTAACGACTTGACAGAAGAGGACAGCAGTTATTAGGGGACTTATGAAGACTGGCTTTTTATATGGCAGTTGTAAAGTTCATAGGTGTGAAATGTGGCAAATATTTTAGGAGCTGCACTGCTCTCAAAGAGATACTTCCATCAAAAGATTTTTGATCACATATTAACAAGCAATATGTGACTATTTGTCATTTAGAACAAAAAAATTGTTGGTTTGCTAATTTTTTAATTCTTTCCATGTAAACTAATTTGTCTGGTGTCTTGAACTTCTAACAGAGGACCAGAAGTTTGACAAAGGAGTAGTTAGGGGTGTTGACTCCCTCTGGTTCTGTCAAACTTGTTTTATAATTTAATGTTTAGAGGACCTCCGCTCCGTCTTGTGTACCAACAGCGCGATTATAAAACCGGAGTAGTGTTTAAGCCTTACATGCGGCTCCTAAAAAATTTTATTTTTCATTAACGAAACAAAAAATTGTTTGTGACGGAAGTGTACCTTTAAGAAATTTGCTGCATCTTTGGATGTCCGTGCACCAGAAATTCAAATCTACTCCTGCAGGCGTAGATTTGAGCTATAATTGATGCCAATTTCTGGAATATGTTATACTAAGGGTGTCAATCTGACGGTCGCCCTGCCCTCGCCTAGCCCTGCCCACTTTTCAAATTTTAGCACAAATACAGCTGTGCTATTTTTTTATACACACTTTAGGGGAATCAACCGCTTTCCTACAATCAGTGGTGCTACTAGAACGGCTCTGCTCCACTGATTGGAGGAGAGACGCTGGTTGACAGGCACTGCTCTGGAAGTGCCGGCCGCGTCAATACATTTTTGTTTTATAGTGGACTGTGTAACCGACTTGACTGTGTCCTCAATTCTAAGTCCCCATGCACACAACCGTAGATTTCGTCCGTAATTACGGACCCATTATTTCCTATGACCAACGGACACCTTCCCGTATATTTACGGGAAGGTGTCCGGTCGTAGAAACCTTCCGTAAAAAATAGGACGTCCTATTTTTTATTTTTTTTTAATCTTACGCACCGCGATCCAATACTGGATAATGGGAGCACAGCCTTCAAATGTGGACGACTGTCTGCGGCCGGCTGTGCCCGTAATTGCGGACCGTGATTACGGGCACGGTCGTGTGAATGGGGCGTTACTCTCCTTTACTCCAGTATCTCATGACAGTGGCACCTAAATATGAATGATCAGTGAAAGTGTAAGAAGGAGCTTTTTTTTAATGAATGGGTAAAACTGGTGGGATCAAGAGTCGAACAAGAAAGCAAGCAAGACTGAGAAGCTGCTGTAGAGCAATGCGTCTAAAATGACTGGAAAGACAAGGAATGGGATTGGGTTTCATGTGGCTGAGGAGTGAGATGTTACCTATGGTGGTACATCCGAGCATCTTGTGGGTGGTGAGCATCTTGGTGAGTGAGGAAATCTTAGGACATAGAATATGTGGAGCAATAGAGGCATGACCCAGAGCTCCCTGGTCCCATTGCAAAATCTGTAACAGGGCCCCCCATTTATACTACAGAGCCAGGCCCAACTGTTACCACTGCCCCCCTAAAGCTATGCCCCTGTGTATCTAGATGAAATAATTAAAGAGGTCTTCCCAGGAAGCTCATTTATCACCTATCCACTAGATAGGTGATGTATGTTCGCTGGGGGCTCCACCACTGGAGCTCCTACTGACCTCTAGAGCGGGGGTTCTGACCCTTGTTCTTCCACATCTTCGCGAGGAGTAGTTTGAATGGAGCGGTTGTCGAGCATGTGCGCTACTTCTCCATTCAATGTCTATGGGGCCGACAGACGCACAGTACAGCACTAAGCAGTTTCCATCATTCCCATAGTTTTTAGAGTGGCAGCGCATGTGCCCGACCACTACCCCATTCAAACTCCTCCTCACAGAGATTGTGCAGTGAGGAGGAACTTGGGTCGATACCCCCGTTCTAGAGACCGTGGGGGTTCCAGCGATCATACATGATCACGTATCCTGTGGATGGGTGATAAATGTCCTTTGTGGGAAAACTCCTTTTAATATTCAACTTTTTTCTTTCAATTGCCTGCTACCCCGATCTTCTATTGTCCATCATTGACCTGTGTTACATATGCATTTTATTAACTCCACCAAAGTAGTTTATTAACACATCATTATAGTTCAGTGGCTTATCGTCGTGTATTAAATATGTATTTGTGGATTATGTTTAGCTTCACAACCGATGAACTGACTTGTGTCACTCGAGAAAGTTGTGAATTGTTTCTTCTCCCAAATTATTATGCAGTTTAGTGATGTTTATTCCATGAACGCTGGTTTTATTCATCCCATGGCACAAAAAATATCTCTGTATAATATTTCATACGTGTTAGCGAGCTCCTATCTTCAGTCGTCACTAATAGACCAGAATTTAAGGCCCTGTACTTGACTTTCACTGATTGTTACCTATAATTCTGTTCTCCTCGCGCAGCGTTTAAGCACTAAGCTGATCTATTCACATGCACTTCCCAAAATCAAGAAAGCTTCTTATTTATTTGCACTTCACTTACAGCTAGAATCGTGACTTTTCCTGTCCAGTATAAGGTGTTACCATAGCAACCCGTTAAAGTGGGAGCCGGGACTTTGAGAAAAAGGATTTCTTGTTTTTTTTGTACTTGAATGACTTTGCAGCATTTTGAGCAGCCTCATTATGAGACAACCCTCCAAACTCGGACTGCTTGACTTCCACGAACAATTACTTTACATGGTCATCCGAGGGGGCTTGAGTCACAGATAAAAGTTCAACTATGAAATTTTTTTTAATTTTTTTTGCTAGATGTAGCAGTGATTAGAGGGGTGGTCTGTGATTAGAAAAAAAGTCTTCCCCCTCCCACACAAAAAATAAACCGCGCCACTTGTCCTTGGGCTATGTCTGGTACAATGAGAATAAGTTGTAGTACCATACACATTCAATGGACAGGAGTGGCGCTCTTTCTGAAAAAAATAATTTTTTTTACTAAAAAGGGGTTGTCGGAATTAAGTTTTGGAACGCTGATTGGCGGTTCAGAGTTTGTTACACTTAAATAATGGTTTTCAAGACCAGACTCGTGCATCTTCATCCCAGGCGATAGACATACAGTGAATGCCAGCTAGAACTGAGAAAATTAAATCTGAAAGCAATTCAATGGACTCAGTGTTAAATGAGGCGAACAAAATGACCTTAAAAGCAATGCTAAACCAATTGTTGGACTGAAGTAACATGTTGTATACACTGTAATTATAAAAGTTTACAGGATGGCTGGGCATGAAATGCAAATTGCCTTAAAAACTAGTTACTAAAACAGTGCACAACACCCAGTACCAAGGAAATGTATACCACGAAAAAGTTATTTTCCTCGACATCTGCTGTCTGGTAGTCGGGTCACCCACATACAGATTAGATGGATGGCTTGTTGGTGAAATTGTCCGGTTCTTTCATCTAATGTGTATGGACGCATTTGGAGTAAAGAGGGATTTGCCAACAATCAAATGTGTATGGGGTCCGTCCATCTGTTCCTTCAATGCAGATATTGGTGGAAACTAAGATTGGGTATGTTGGATCACAACATTTCCAATCCTTTGTTCACTAGAAGATAGACCCCTGCTAGAGTAGAATAGAAATATAGTGCCATGTGTGAAATTACCAAATATTGCAATAATTGACAACAGAACATAAAAGTAGGGCTGGGGGATAATGACCTAAATCAAAATCACGATTAATTGAACATGTAGCTACGAGTAATGAACGATTCTTTAGGCCACTTTTTGCATGCCTCGCCAATATTTGCATGCTACGTCTTTGAATTAATATTAATCCCCTGAGCCTGCTGTATACAACTGTATATAATATACCCCGACACTGCACCTCACAGTATAATGCCCCATAGCTGCCCCCACGCTGTATAATGCCCACATAGCTGCCACAATAGTGCCTGATAAAAATAATAAAATAATGTACTCCCCTAACCCCGTACCAATGACGAGTGGAGGAGATCCCTCTGCTCCTCCGGTCTGTGCAGCTCGGCGCAATTACGTCAGCGCCTCACGTCCGGCGATACATAGTGAATAGTAGAGCAGGGACCTTATGGCCCCCTGCTCTACCATTGGATTCAACTGTATCCATGCGTCCTGAAGATGCAGATCCAGTTTAAACCGGGAAAACCAATGGAAAAAAGTGAAATGTGCGAGGTGACTATTAATTGTGCTGAATTTTAGTTTCTATTCGATTAATTGCCCAGCCCTATGTAAAAGCATGCAGAAGTGTTTTGCCGCGGAGGCTCCTCATTGAAATAAACATTTATGTGGAGGTCGGGGGAAGTTGGTTGGCTGCCCAAGTGTTTGGCCTTCTGGTTCTTATGTGTATTGGTGGCTATAGTGAAGTGTTTGCCATAATTGTTCGTTAGTGGAGAAGTGGGGGGCCCGGATGGTGGAAAGATGATTGATTTAGTTTTATCCAGTTTATGAAAGCAAGAGTGCATGAAAGAAGAATTTCATAGTGTATATAACACATTCTGAAAGCTAGATGTGTTAAGGAATTGACTGAGCTCGTATGTGTACATGGAGGAAAGGAAGGGTCTGAGGATAAAGTTTTGGGACCCACTAACTGATCAAGGGCAGGGTGAAGAGGTAGTCTCTGATTGTGATATTCATTCATGGCACGTGTTTCCCTATTAAAGTGGAGAAAACATGGCAAATCTACAACAAAACTGTGTCTGTGTTGGGGGTTTAAATATACTGCAGTGACCCTAAAACCATACTGTTTTTGGACACGTTGTGGGACTGGGAACAGCACCTTGGACTGCTGCAGTAATATACAAAACCGCAGCAAAAATGTGAACATGTCCTCAGAAGTCATTTTAGACCCTGATGATAAAGGTTTATTGGAAAGTATCTTCGCTTTGTGTACATAAATGTTTAGTAACTTGGAGTGGTTCTCAGCTTTTTGTGATTTTTACCTCTAAAGTTCATTGTTTAGTTGTTCCCTACTACTGTGCTAAGATTCCCTAAAGGTGATGCTTTGCGTCAAGTTTTCCTACTTTAAAAGGATACTAAAGCTGGTATTACACGGCCCGATGTGGGCTGTGTAAACAAGCAATGATCGGCGCTCGTTGATCGGCTCTCCTTCACAAGGAGCCGTGATCGGTTATGTATGGGGACGAGCTATTGTTACTCCGATCGATCGTCCCCATACATTTCCATCATGTTGGCAGCACATATCCCTGTTTACACAGGGAGATGTGCTGCCGACAACGATAATATTTTCTGCTGCGTTTGCTCGTTCATCGGCTGATTGTTTGCCCGATCATTGGCCTTAATTGTAGTGCTCTAAATAGGATTACTGTTTGAATGTCCGTATGACCCCCATTGTCACCACTTTATCTCACAAATCTCCAATTCTGAGAAAATCGAGAAACTTTTTCATACATACGTGTAAATGCACACCTCATGTAAGGAATTATGTAGAACCAGTATGGCTACAAGACACAAGTTGCCTAACACACTATAAGGGCTCATGCGCATGACTGTTCTTTTCTTTAGCGTCTTATCCACTTTTTGTGGATCGCATACTGAACCATTCATTTCTATGGGGCCATGCACACATCCATTTTTTTGTGGATCCGTGTGTTCCTTCCGCAAGTTATAGAACAGGTCCTATTGTTGTCCTTATTTGCGGTTTGTCTGACCCATGGGTCCGCAAAAAAAAAAAAACGAACCGCACTAGGATCAGTGTTATGCGGTTGGCAAAACGGGAATGGTCGTGTGCATGATGCCTTAGCATCATGAATGGAATCGGGGGAGAGTGGTTGATTTTTTTAAAGTCTACTGCCCAGAGCCTTCATATACTTATGTGTGATGAGATGCTTAAGTGGAGGCCCTTTTCTTGACCCTGGATGTGTTGGAGGTGGAAGCTTACCCCAATTTTTTTATTTGGGGATTTCTTCCCAACAGATCTTACAGCAGATTGTTGGAACAGGTGGAGAAGAATTACATGTTCACTCATGAAACGGTTCTGATCTTTTTATATATGCACTATTCTTACATAAGTAAAACGTGATTTGTGTATGCTGCATACTCATGCTCTTCCATCTTCTGAGGTCTCGTCTTTGATGAATACATGTGTATCCGCTCCTTTTGTAGAAGTGTGATGTAGTCCTGTGTTCGCTTATTTCTGAATTATTATTGTTGGTGCTGTGAACCATTGTAGGTTTTCCTGAGTGTTGTCACTCTCTATCTGATTCTGTCCAATGGGTTTTCTTCTACCTTCTTTGAAAATGATCACCTTGAATTCTACATAAATATAAAGGAACCTGAATTTCCGTTTCTCATATTCGCCTCATTTTTAGAACTTTTTATTTTTTCTATGCCGGTCTCTCAGGATAGATACGTAGCTTTGCTTTTCAAAGAGTTAGATGTGGGTTAAGAGTGCATTAATAATCAAGATGTGCACGGATCCGCCATCTGAGCAGCAGCAGCTGCCCTGATGAGTCCTGTGAAGGAGCAGACACGGTGGTTAAGATGCAGCCCACGTTCTTCTCCTGTTCTTATATTTGCCAGAGCATGAACCTCTTCTAAAAGATTTGAAGATGTGTTTTGAGCTGTTCATTGTCATGATGAGGCCAGCACATTAATACAGCGTCTAGAACCACAAGGGAAAGTCAGATTAGGTTTTATTGTCCTTTCTATGTCTTGTGAATGTTTTTCACGGGGTAGAAATTGTAACCTGTAACTTGTGTCTTTAACAGGATCCGGTCATGCCTTTTCAGGAGCCGCGAGTAGATGATAAAAGTGACGAGGGAGATAACCCCCCTGAAGAAACAGATGGAAGTAAGTTGTGCACAGGTCTGTAGAGATAACCTGTAAGCCCAAATGCATCGCTGGTACAGGAAATGTAATTTAATTATGGCGTCTCTGGTTGTGATGTCCCTACCCCCCCCCCCTTCCCCCCCCATCTTGCCTAAAGCAATTAGAAAGCTATTAAGGAGGTCTTTGGGTATGAGACGGAGACAGAACACATGAAGGATTTGTTACATGGCTGAGTGACTTTGTGCTTCTTCTAGTACATTACGGCACGTCATTGTCTGCACTTTGCTTCTCATGGTTTTAAAGACGCAATAACTGGTGAATTCACATTTCTGTCTCGTTCAAGCCACCGGACAACATTAACAGTTAATTAACAATTATTAAAGGTTTATTCCGGAGAACAACATTGATGGCCTCTGCTTAGAATAGGCCATCAATGTGATTTGTGTGGATCAGATGGCACCAGCTATCACCTCCGATTGGTTGAAAGAGGCTGCCATGCTAATTGGAGTGCTGTTACTTCTTCACTGGGGTACTACCCACGTGCTGCGGTGTCTGGTTTCGCAGCATCAAGTGACTGGGGCGAAGCTGCAGTACCAGTCACCGCTGCATGGATAGGGAGCTGCACTGTCTCGGGTCCAGGGAGTACCGCGTCCCCTTCTGACACATCGAAGGCCCACGATAAGGATAGGTCATTAGGAAATGACTGGATAAATGACATTTACCATTTCATGTATAGCACCAACATACTCTACAACTTTGCATACAGATTGTATGAACTCCCTTCAGTCCCTGTCCCACAATCTACTTTCCCTATCTCGGTCTCACACACTAGGGCCACTTTCACAGAAAGGCAATTAATCATTATGGTTCTGTGGTGAATAATATAAGACGAGAGCACAACTCAAGAGCTTATTCCATACATAAGATTAATTGGTGACTTCTGGTTAGACATTTATACTAGTAATTTAGTTATGAAAAGACCGTAAAAGCCGTAGAGGATCAATGTTAATTACAGAGTAGACATCACCGCCACTAATTGGAAACTGCCCTTTTGTGGGATGAGCCAAAGCTCCTTATAATCTAGATTTAGAACACTTGCTCCAGTGGTGCTGTCGATATCTATTTGCATGAATTGGTCAAATTGGCAATTGGTCGAATTTGTAGTGTGAAAATTGTGATTGCAATCAAAATATCATTAAGAAAGATATAGGGTAAATCACCCTCACAATCACACCCTGATAACCAATCCTATGCATAGCCAACTATGTGTATTCCCAGAAAACCCCTTTATGTGAAGATCTAGAAAACCATTTATCTAATCCCATCACAGGAGCAGAGGATGAGTGATCTGGTCTTGTGGGAGGAAGTGACCTGTCCTCTCAATGTTAGTCAGGACTGTATGTGTCAGTGCCATAATGTGAGCGTACTAAAGTAAATATAACCACAATATAATGCTTATGTGGAAGATGTATAGCATAAAATTACATAAATCCTCTACATATTTTAGCATGGCTACACTTGCAGCATGAGAGCTGTCATTTTTATTCACATCAACCATTCGCGTCATGTCTGTAGAGAAGCCCAGCAGCATGGAAGGAATATTTTTTATAAATGAGCTGTCTCGCAATAACACTGGGGACCTCTTGTCTCCACGCTGTATAGCAATCTGGTCCCCCGCTTTTAACACCATGCTTTTGCAGGTGGGAGTCGCTGCTCATAATGTGAAAATGGCTTACTGATACTTTGAAATTATATAATTCCTAGAGAAATCAGCCTCAACCAAAGTTAAATGCAAGATTCATTTGGAACGATATGTTCACATTGGAAGTTTTATTCCGATATACAGTGAAATGACTTTGTAAATGGCGGGTACACGATTACAGAATTTTTTTTTATTTCATATTTTGTGGATTTAAAAAAAATAGACGTTTTATATTTACCCACAATACAAAGATGTTTAGTGTGTTTTCATTCAGATCAGAATGAAAATTGCTATTTATCTATGATACAATTACATGTCTATGAAAAACACAATCTGTCGAGACGTTTTCCAAAGTGATTGGTACGTTTTGCAACTGATGTAACAGTTTTCTGTCATTTGGAAAAGATTGCTTTATCTCCGTGGCACAGGTTATCAATCATGACGTGCTCCTCTGGTCATCTGAAAAACAAAATATTTTACCCAACTCCCATAAATTTTTCAATGGGGAGAAGGGAATAAGCCGCTGTCAGAAACCACTGGCCGTAACTTCTCTCCTTCGGGAACAAAGGATCAGGGATGTTAAAATCCAACATGCCCAATTCAGCTTTTGCCCTGACATCTGTCAGGGGAGTCGGGACACCCCTATACACCTCAAATAATCGAATCTGTATGGCCAGCTTAATGCCTGTTTGCACTGGACAATTCTCACCAAGATTCACTCCTGCTACTGTATGACAAGTGTATGGTGTATTATGTAACAATGAATTCTGGAGGTGTAGATTCATTTTTTTATTTTTTTTTGTACAGCTCTGGTTAGATGTAAAAAGGAGATGAATAGTCGGTGTAATCAACTGCTCTGAAAACTTTCACAGGCATCACACACGTTCTCTTTTTTTTATTTTTTAAATAGTGACGTTGCGTTACAGTCTCAAAAATATGTCTGTTCACTTCACTATGATCAGTCTTATGGCTGCATGTTACCCGGTATGTTATACTACAATGATCTACAAATTCAATCCAGTTTTACTGTGAATAGCAATTAACCATTTCGTTTTTCTTGAATTGATAATTAACACGAAAATGATAAAAATAACGACATACCAATGAAGGCCGCTGATCCAGCCTATGCGCAGAAACAGTCTCTAACAGCGTAGGACACTTTGAGCCGCTTGTATAAATCCACCTTTCATCAATCCCTGTCCTGTATAAAAGAAACCTGTGGTATGTGATCAGTTCTTATGATCAGAACTGGCACTTTTTTTGTTGGAATGGTTTGTGTTATTTTTGTGGTGTGATTAGCGATGTGGAGAGGGTAAACTTGCACTTCGGTTTGTATTAATTGCCTTTTTGTTTTATTTTCTAGTTAACATTATCCCTCCACCTCGAAAAATTGAATCACGGAAGGATGTGTCTGAGGTAAGAGGTGCCAAATAGGATACCAACTGCAGATTTAGTATGGACTCCTCCATAATGTATTCATGGTGGAGTCCATACTAGAGTTGGGGTTCTATGAGGCCGCACTAGAAGATGCATTAGGTACCACAGATAACTGTTTTGAATATGGATCTGTAGCTAAGTCAAGCACATACTGCTGTTTATTGGGCAGTTCTATTAGGTCTTTCTATATAACTTAAGTAATGCATATTGTTACTGTTTTTCTTATGGTGATTTGTTTTAGTGAAGGTCCCCACTTGAATACCATTTTGTGATTTTATTTATTTTTTTAATCTAAATAGGTCGAAAATGATAAGCTAATTAATTTGTCAATATATCTTTATAGGGATTGGTGCTCAATTTTTGTTATACAGCGCAACAAACCCCCTGCATAGACATAGAGTAAAATTATAGAATACTGGATGTCCGCTGCCGCCGCCAGTAAGGGGGAGTTTTCGCATAATGATTTATATATTGAAATCAATCACAAACCAGTCTGCAGTAAGCGCTATCTGTTGTCCCTGGAGCTCCAACTACTGTAAAGATACATTTAGAAATGAATCAAAAGAATGTTGCATCTAAAGACAACCGTGTTAAAATGTGGACACTCACTTTAAGCAATTTCATGATACTCCTGTAGAATACATGGATTTTCGCCTGAAAGTCTAATGGTACCTAGTCAGACTGAAGAGCTGTCAGAGATTTGCTGATATTTCTCCACATTGCACTTTCCCCTCAATGCTCTGGCTTTTCTATATTGAAATTGTCTCTATTATAGCGGCTACAGCTGGTTTATGCACACTCCGTTTTTTGGCCTCTATTGTAATGGACTGTGCTGCTATCGATACATATTGGTGGTCTCCATTCAATAGGCATCATTATATTGGATTATCATATACAGTGCTTGCAGCCTTAACATTTGTTTAATATTTTCAGGACCTCAAACCCGTCATTGACGGAATGGATGGAATTAAAATCTCCCAGGGACTTAGCCTTCAGGACTTTGATCTCCTCAGAGTGATTGGTAGAGGAAGCTACGCCAAAGTCCTTTTAGTACGGTTAAAAAAGAATGACCAGCCGTACGCCATGAAGGTGGTGAAGAAGGAGCTGGTGCACGATGAAGAGGTTGGTTCAGACTTCTTAAATATAATGTTCCTCTTCATCCTAACCGAGGAAGCCATGCTAGCATTGCTCTGACAACATCCTTGGCCCCTGCTTAAGCTTTTCAGCTTGGCCAGCAGGTTGCTGAATATGTGTATGGGCCAGTTGGGATATTCATGTGTGTCCTACAATGGAGGTTATGTTTACTTTGTTAAGCTTGATGCAAAAATAATGGTGTAACTTGGTGTCAGAGTGTTTGACAAGGTAATCGGTGACTAATCTGTTATATATATATATTAGTCTCAACAGATCTGTCCTTCCAATCCTGCAGGATAGCCTCTGCTGGCCCGATAATGCACTGTCCTCTAAATACTTCCTTAATTGTTGCAATAAATCTTTTGTCCCTTTCTTCTGAGTTGTCGCCTTAACGCCAAGTAGCCTTCTCTTCATGTTTGTCATGCAAGAGATAATTCTAATGGTGCAGGGCTGAGCCGCCTGTTGCCCTGTAAAGACTTGTTGTCTAAAAGAGCTAGTAAAGCGCAACTGGCAGAATGCTGCCTGATGCCGGCCTTTGGCCACACATCGCTGATTTTATGTTTTATTTTTGTTTGTTTTTTAAATTGGAGGTGGATAAAAAGAAAAATAAGAGTTGCAGGTCATTCCTTTACAATTGAGCTGTATAAACCTTGCTTTATAGTGCATTTGCTTAGCCAGACTAAGGGCCTGTTCACATCAGCGTTGACTTTCCGTTCCGGGGTTTCCGTCGGGTGAACCCCGCAACGGAAAGTCAAACTGAAACCACAGTTTCCGTCACGATTTGTATCAATGGTGACGGAAACATTGCTAATGGTTTCCGTTCGTCACCATTCCGGCAGGTTTCCGTTTTAACAATGGAATCAATAGCGGAGTCGGAAAAACGGAAACCTGCCGGAATGGTGACGAACGGAAACCATTAGCAATGTTTCAGTCACCATCGATACAAATAGTGACGGAAACTGTGGTTTCAGTTTGACTTTCTGTTGCGGGGTTCACCCGACGGAAACCTCCGACGGAACCCCGGAACGGAAAGCGAACAGTGATGTGAACAGGCCCTTAGGCAGTCGACTGCGCTATTGATTCTGTCAAAACAACGGAACCCCGTCACAATGGTGACAAACAAATACCTTTAGCAATGTTTCCGTCACCATTGATATCAACGGTGAGGGAAACGGTAGCTTAGGTTTCCGTTTGCCTTTTCCGTTGAGGGGTTCACCCGACTGAAAACCTCAGACGGAACCCCTCAACAGAAGGGCAATGGTGATGTGAACAGGCCCTATAATATATAGTATAAGGCCACGTTCAGACAGGGGAATGGTTTACAAAAATACAAGGACGTACATGCATTTTTTTTTCTGATTGTTAGGTACGGTTTTGTTTTTTATCCCAATGGCGCCGCAGCTATCTTTCGGTTTTTCACTTTTTTTCTCCTCGCATTCGAAAAGCCATAACTTGTTGACATAGCTGTATGAGGGCTTGTTTTTTGTGGGACCAGTTGTAGTTTTTAATGTACCATATGATGTACTGAAACTGGAAAAAAAAAATCTGTGGGGTGTTTTTCGTGTGTACTGTGCAGTTAAAACGCGTTCACTTTACCCTGCAGGTCAATAGGATTACGGCAATAGCAAATTTTTTCATTCTTTTATATGATGTACTCATTTTTACACAGAAAAAAACTATTTTTAAAAAAACAAATTTTGTTTAGACCCATAATTTTAAAGGTCAGATGACCAAAAAAACAGAAATGATTGAGGGACTCCCCTCTTTCTAATGGCTTAGATGTGACCGCAGCATCTAAGTGGTTCACGGTCGGGATCAGCGTTGACTCCGATCCCAGCCATTGCAGTGAAGTTTTTGCTGTAACATACAGCCGACACCCACGGAGGATGGAGCGGGTTCAGCCCATTACATATTTCCCCTTCACGGCCGGGACGTACAGTTATGTCACGTGTCACCATGGCGTTGAATTCAAGGGCTCACTTTTTCTTCCTGCACTTTGGATGCTTACTCAATGTGCTTAATAAAAGACCTGAACAGTACAACAGTTTGTGTGTTGTTAGTTAAATTATCTAAATCACAATTATAGACCAACACAATCAGACATTTTATTAATCAATGCAGAAATCCAGGTAATACCAAAGGATTCACTTACTTTTTCTTGCAACTGTAGTGAGTCTTTAAGCTAGTCATACACATTACATGAGCAGGAGAAACAGACAACCAAGCTGCTGTCTGATTGTAAGACTGTTAGGGTCACACAATAAGTGTGTACATATAATATATTGCTATTTTCCCCACTAGAACATCAGTTACTCTTTCTAACCATATAGATTACTTTAGCCCTTCTAGACTTCAGCTATTTGATATATGGACTTTCTACTATTAAATTAGATGGTGTGCCAGTTCTCCAATCCACGCTCTAGCACCCTAGCGAAGGTTTACTCAGTCTGTAGCAATCTTCATGGCACACGGTCTCTGTTCAGTAGGCATGCTTTGTATTGCGTTGTTTTTGCTGATCCACCCATGTAAAATGTAATTTTGATGAGCAGCTAAGACAGCGTGGCAGACATTGAAAAGGGAGTCTCTTCTGCAGCGCTATCAATCTCCATATGTGCATCTTTCATATATGGGAGAATGGCGTGAATCCATCTAGATACTGCTAGTTTGTGTTGGATTGACTTGCTGTATTCTTTAAGTTTTGTTACTGTGCATTTCATCACTTTTATGTGTAGATTTTTTATTTATATTTTATAATCTATATAATTCTTGTTTCTAGGATATTGACTGGGTTCAAACAGAGAAGCATGTCTTTGAGCAAGCTTCCCATAATCCCTTTCTAGTTGGCCTGCACTCCTGCTTCCAGACGCCAAGTCGGTAAGATATCTTCCCCTCTAATACCCGGGATTACAAAAACGTAGCTGCTCTATTCCAAAATAGCACCACACCTGTCCAAAGGTTGTGTGTGGTATTGCAGCTCAGCGCCATTCACTTTAATGGAGCAGAGATGCAATACCAGACACAACCCATGGACAGATGTGGCACAATTTTTGGAAAAACGCAGCTAAAGTTTTCTAATCCTGTACAACCCCCTTAATGGGTTGTATGGGATTATCACAACCCCCGATTTATTTATTAAAGTGACCGGGAAACCGGAGCCATTAGCTGTTATAGTACACACAGACAGCAGGATGGGTCTGTAGTAAGAACCCTTTTTTCAGTCTATGTTGGTACCTCTGTGTGAAATACTGATGCACACGGAGGGGCCCATAGAACTCTATTGGCAGCACATTTGGGGTCCATACAACATCCAAATATACTTGTGTGCACAAGATCTTAAAGGGATTCTCCGGGATTAATTAATGGCGATGCTTGTCCTGAGCTGAGATCTCTTGGACTGTGCTGTACAGATATGTTATGTTTTACACATGTCCATACAGTAAGGGGACTGTAGACTCGCTGAATGGATGTGCATGGGTAAATGGCTGTATCCACATACAGTAGTCTGCAAAATCTTGCCGGACCTCAATATAAGTGAATGAGGTTCATCGGGGGACAGTGTTATCCAACATACGACGCATCCGGCAGAGTGTCTTGGCTTCTATTATGAATGGAGGCCACAGCACAAGTGTGAACATAGTCTAATCTGTCTGAGCATGCCAAGATACCCAATTGAATACGTACATCACTGAATATTATATTAAGGCAAATTGTCAGATGTTATTTTGTGTCTAAAATGTGAGCGGTTTACTGATTTCTGTAATGGTTGGTATTCTGTGAT
This sequence comes from Rhinoderma darwinii, assembly GCF_050947455.1. Taxonomy (NCBI): domain Eukaryota; kingdom Metazoa; phylum Chordata; class Amphibia; order Anura; family Rhinodermatidae; genus Rhinoderma; species Rhinoderma darwinii. The sequence continues at coordinate 28,781,923 of NC_134696.1, forward strand.
GCTTCGCTAGTAGTTTGCTTCTTACCCCAATAATAGTTGCGTAACAAAATCAGTTGTGGAAAATCTGCAGTGTTTATACTTTGTGTGAACATACATATTAGTTTGTCAGTCTAAATCTATGGGTTCAGCAGGGTCTATCTAGTGTGTATGGGCATCTCTACAATACACTCAGTATAGAGAGTTGCTTTGTAATTTCTACCCTATAAGGTTTTTCGTTTTTAGCTTATTGTGGTTTTATTTTTTTTTCTTCTGCATTTAGGTTGTTTTTGGTTATAGAGTATGTAAATGGAGGTGACCTCATGTTTCATATGCAACGACAAAGAAAACTCCCTGAGGAACACGCCAGGTATGACATTGGTTGTATGGGAGAGGTAATCGAGGTGCATTTAGCAATATCACCGGATGTTTAACCAAATTATCTAATGTGCTATTTTGGAGTTTAGGAGGAAACTTAAGGACTAAATAGAGAGAAGATAATGCAGTTATAATACATAGATTAGGCTCAAACTCATTCCACCGTACAGCCATTACAATATACCATACGTGACTATTGGTACCACTTCTTCAGATTGTTTTACAGTGCTTGGACTAGAGTGCTGTTGTAGAACAAGCTTTACCTTGAGTCTTTGCCTACGCAGGTGCCATCTCTCAGTATTACTTGCTATACCCTTTCTTAAGGGGTCTGTAGTTTCTGGTGGAAAAAAACAGACTGATTATAACTTAGTAACTACATTTATAAAAAGCCTTTTCAACCTCCTGACCAGTATTTTGATACCTAAAATGGGCAATGATCAGGCTTTTTTATATTAGTGAAGCTGCAATTATTTAGGCTTTTTTCACATCCCTGTTGTTCATCTCTCCATCATAGGAGTAGAACGAAAATGACGGCAGTGACTGATTTGTCGCATGACCGACACAAACCGTGCTCGATGGACCCCATTGACTATGAAGTCCATCGAGTTTCCGTCATTTCACTGGACAAAATAGCGCTGCAGGCTGCGCTATTTTGTTCGGCATTTTTTTGTACGGGAGATGTGAACGCAGCCTTAAGCATCTTCCAATTATTACCAGAGGATTAAATTGCTTGCGTTCTCGTTTCTAGGTTTTATGCTGCTGAAATCTGTATTGCCCTAAACTTCCTGCATGAACGGGGGATCATTTACAGAGACCTAAAGCTTGACAATGTTCTTTTGGATGCAGAAGGTCACATCAAATTAACGGATTATGGCATGTGTAAGGTGAGAGGAACATGGGCATGAATGTTTTTTTTTTTTGTAGTATAAAGATAAAGAGCAGGGCCGTGTTGGGTTTTCTTGGGCCCACCGGAGAACCTACGGCCAATCTATAGAGTACATGTGCACGTCCACTGATAATTACATTCTAAATGACGTTATCATTGTGCACTTAGGACATTTAATTACTTTCTAGTTATTTGTTAATCAACCTATAAAATTTGTCTTTAGCAGCAAATGTTCTTCAAATTAACCACGTATAGGGTTGTCTTCTGCCGGATCCTAGGGGTCCATTGTGCCAGAACCTGTGTCCACCGCAGTCCAACCCTGATAAAGGGTGGCATGGTGAACTTAATATTATAATTGTAAGCCTTTTCATTGCCTATCTTGTCATGGATTTGGGAAACATTTGTAATTGTAGCTTATTGTAGTTGTTGTCATGGTGGGTTTACTCGATTTGTTTCTACGAAGAAATGTTTTCTGCTTTATTTAATGACCTTTTTAAGTTTATTTTTGTCAGCGATTTCCATTTAGGCTAATTTGAGTCTCTTTTTGCATCTGTACCGTTTGTATATTCGGCAGTTGTCATGGACGGCTGTGTTTTCTCCAAACGACCCCGTACCCAGAAATTTGGATATGTAATTGATGGATCAAACCTTGCAGAAATACATACTATATGAAGATGACAGCTAGGGGTGCTAAGATTTAGGCAAGACCCTTAGCAACACTTCTCCTAATTCCCTTAGTCCTCGTTAAGACGGCATTATTAAAGTCAGTATTATTAAAGGCTCTTTCATGTTTTGTAATCACTCCTGGTTCTGGCTAACAATTACCAAAGCAAAATACTGCTGTGTGAATGAGGCCTTACAGTTTGGAAGCCACTGACGCATTTCAATTCTGCAATTTATTTTATTATAAATGTTTATATTCTCTCCTTTGTTACTAGTGAGAATAATCAGTTCTCAACATGTTGTTTTTTTTGTTTGGAAGTTGGAATAGTGTATAAGATGGTCACATACATCTGTATATAAAAGCATACAACCCATCTGTTACAGGAGGGCCTAGGGCCAGGAGACACGACTAGCACTTTTTGTGGAACGCCAAATTACATTGCTCCTGAAATCCTCAGAGGAGAAGAGTATGGTGAGTAATCGCAACGAGTGTGATCTGGAATTTAATCTTTAGTAATCCCATCTGACCTTATTAATTCCTTGCTGCATGAATGAGTAAATCAATATTAATTACTTTTCTGCAGAAATTGATCAACTAAATATTCTTGAGGTAATGTCCCATGTTTTAGTCTCCTCTAATTATCCACCACTCCGCTGAAGAACAAAATGAGAAAATGACCTTTTTATTTAAATGATTCTGAAAACTGTGAAAAATATATATTTTTATTTTTTAAATACACATTATTTTATATAGCACAGTAGAAGCTAAGCTTCTAGAGTAGAATACCTACGTAATACAGCATGCAATGTTACGCAATGCATTATTTTTTTTCACAGATTTTGTCTGTATTTGTAAGAAGAAACCTCTGTGTAACTTCCTTTTAAAAGTAGCCCCCCAACCAGAACCCTACTCTGTACTGATGAGGCAAGAAGTCCAAAACCGCACTCCACAGATGGGGGTCTCTGGTTTGGCTGATATCCCTAGTCCTGTTTTGAATGCTCTTTAATTAGTCGGACATTGACCTACAAGGGAGCTATCTATAGGTGGCGCTAGAGAGACAGTTTTCTTCATTCTAGATGAGAGCTAATTTTGCATCCGTATAAAATAGACATGGAGGTACATTATGAGCCCATAGGCTATCGGCGCCTTATTACGGATCTTTATAACTATTGTCAATAATACGATCGTGTACATGGCCCTAATATGTTTTTAAACAGCTGTGATAACATTTGCTATTTCTCTTTGTGGCAGGTTTCAGTGTGGACTGGTGGGCACTCGGTGTCTTGATGTTTGAAATGATGGCTGGAAGATCTCCGTTCGATATAATTACTGACAATCCAGACATGAACACTGAAGATTATCTTTTCCAAGGTCTGTATAGGCTGAAAACAATCAGAATGTCATTTTAAAGTGTACTTATTAAAAAAGTTGTCGATTTTGCATAAATCTTTAGTACATGAGAATATATTAAACGTTGTACCGTGTTATGGGAAAGTGTCCTCAACCTCATCTTCCAGCAGCCTCTAGTTCTCCTCTCTCTGCTGTCAGACAGTCAACGTTCAGAAACCGCATCATTCTCCAAAAATGATCTCGAGTTACACAGTAATATAGAAAATAGGGAGGACGGTGATGCGGCTGCAGAATTACTCTATGTGCCTAGGGGAGCAGAAGTGGGGAGATATCTAATTGTCTCAATGCTGAGCGCATTACTAGCATCTTACTATAAGGTGCTAAGAGGAAATTTGCAAATGACACGTAGCGATGGAAAAAGACCCGAAAAAGTGACATTGATCATTATTTGACACTGGTAAAATACTAACCATTATTAATTTATGTGATCAGTTATCCTAGAGAAACCTATAAGGATTCCAAGGTTCCTGTCTGTGAAAGCTTCTCATGTCTTAAAAGGATTTTTAAATAAGGTAAGTTCAGCAAAGTCACCAGCACAATGGATAAGTAACACATTCTCCCTGCAGTCCTGTCCCCAGGATCACACATCCGATTCTTACTATAATAGTATTATAAAAAAAGTATGATAGTTTACTCCTTCGTATCCCCCGTGCAATTCTGTTTAGAGAATAATCCTGGATTTCACCACACAGCACTGGATTCTGTTTCTAAGGGCTAGTTCACACTGAGTTTTTTGCAGGAGGAAAAATCTGCTCCAGCCGTTTTTTGCACAGTGGCTTGACAAAAACGTGTCAAAACACTCATCGAGGCGTTTTTTTTCCCATCTCCCACTGATATGGGGTTTTGGAGGCAGAAACTGCCTCAAGATAGGTCATGTTGCTTCTTTTTACTGCGAGGCATTTTCGGCCGTTTTTTGACGAGTTTTGCTGAGCGGTTTCCGCGCCAAAATACTCTGTGTGAACAGGGCCTAATGGTGCAAGACTTCGATGTCAAAATATTTGCATTGATAGTGACTCATTGACGTGTGGAACAGTGTAACGTGGGACATCTATGCAAAAATTTTGTCGGTGCCACGTGTTTTAAATAATGAGGAAAATTTAAGCTCACACTCCAAATTTAGAAAAGAATCAAACTGCACTGTACAAACAAAAACTTACACTTGGCTGGAAATGATGCAGCAGTAGTGCCACTTTTTTTTGACCAAAGTACGGGAAACATTTACTAGAGCAAAGATGTATGCGGCTGCTCGGGGTGTTGGAGCACTCACTGGCTTGTTTTCCTCTAAGGCCTCGTGCACACAGCCGTAGCTGTGTGCACAGTCCCTGACTACGCCACAGACGGCCCGCGGAGTGTCATCCACGGGCCGTCCGCAATCACGAACCATGCACATAAAAGATGTGCATTTCAATGGAGCCTGACCGCAATTGTGGACTGTAAAATGACTTGTCCTGAGTAAACCATGTTCGTGTGTATGGATCCGTAACTCATCCGCATTTTTGCGTTTGGATTGCGGACACAAATACACATTCATGTGCGTGAGGCCTAAGTTAAAAGGGTTGTAGAAGATTAAGGCCTCATGCATACGACCGCAGCCATGTGCACGGCTGTGATTTTCGGGTCGACCGGCAGCGAGCATCACACGCGAGTCGCCCGCAAATCGCGGCCCGTGCAAATGGCCGCGTGCATTATTTTCTATGAGACTGGACCGCAAAACACGGCCGTAATAAGACATGTCCTATCTTTTTGCTGTCCAGGCTCTACGGCAATGCACGGACCGTGGAAACCACGGTCGAGGACATGGGCCCATAGAAATGAATGGAACCTCAATTCCCGCATGGATTTTCGGGGGAATTGTGGCCGCAAAAGCACATTCATGTGCATGGGGCCTTACAAAATTATGGTTGCTTCCAGAAATAGTGTCACTCCTCCTCCATGTCTGGCATTGTAGTATAGTAGCGATACCCTTACACAGCCCATGAACGGGGCTGCTGCTTTTCCCCCAATCCTTCTGTACTTTGCACATTAATGGACGTGTTTTGGGTGTTGACCGGCACAACCATCAACTGGACATTATTAATGGAAATAATCGAAAGAACGCTGCACTGACCTCTGCTTCAAATACTGACCTGGTGTCATCTGATTTCTTACATTCTATATTTCCATTTCATTTGTAGGATCCCAAAGACAGACTTGGATGCCAGCCTCAGACAGGATTTACTGATATTAAGTCACATACCTTCTTCCGCAGCATAGACTGGGATACGGTAAGAGAAATTACTTCATTACCAGTAAAGTAAATGTAGGACTTGATAGAAACGTATGTTTTCCATAACCTCTAATACTCTGTTAGGGTATGTTCACACGCACTAATTACGGACGTAATTCGGGCGTTTTTGCCCCGAATTACGTCCGAAAATAGCGCCTCAATAGCGCTGACAAACATCTGCCCATTGAAAGCAATGGGCAGACGTTTGTCTGTTCACACGAGGCGTATATTTACGCGCCGCTGTCAAATGACGGCGCGTAAATAGACGCCCGCGTCAAAGAAGTGACCTGTCACTTCTTTGGCCGTAATTGGAGCCGTTATTCATTGACTCCAATGGTTAGCATGGACGTGGCGTTCAAGCGTCTGCACATGCCGTTACGGCTGAAATTACGGGGATGTTTTCAGGCGGAAACATCCCCGTAATTTCAGCCGTTACGGACGCTGTCGTCTGAACATACCCTCAGATTGGAAATTAAAATTTTTGTTTGAGAATTCACATTTTATTGAAGATGGTGTATTTTATGAACTCTATGGCGGTCGGCTTCATGAACTGTGTTTAGGTGCTTTATTGTTTGGTTAAAATGCTGCAGCCAAGTCTTTTGGTTTGTGGTGTTTTTTTTGTAGTCAGTGATTTTTTTCTAATCAAGCATGTTCTAGGTATGGAAGAATTTCTAGTCCACACAGACCCCGGCGTAAAAAAAAAGGGGTCGCAATTTTAGACAGCATGAAATGTAATGACTGATGCATGGGCGCATGTTGCAACAAATTTAAGACTCCATATGTCAATAAGGGCCTGTTCACATCACCGTTCATTTCCGTTCCGGGGTTCCGTCGGGTGAACCCCGCAACGGAAAGTGAAAGCACAGCTTCCGTTTGTCACCATTGATCTCAATGGTGACGGAAACCTCGCTAATGCTTTCCGTTCGTCATCATTCCGGTTTTTCGACTGAATCAATAGCGGAGTCGACTGCGTTATTGATTCCGTCGGAAAACTGGAAACCTGCCGCAATGGTGACGAACGGAAAACATAGCGATGTTTCCGTCACCATTGAGATCAATGGTGACTGAAACGGAAGCTGTGCTTTCACTTTCCGTTGCGGGGTTCACCTGACGGAAACCTCCGACGGAACCCCGGAACGGAAATGAACGGTGATGTGAACAGGCCCTAAGTCGGCCTAGCTTTCAGTTAGACATTGGCTAAAATGATGACACTTGATAAATGTTGGCCAGTGTATTAAACGCCATGAAAAAAACAAAAATGCAAACGTTTTGTAGGTGTTTTATTTATGTGGTTTTAAAAGCAAAAAAGAAAATAAAAACCATGTAGGCAAAATAAAGGAGATTTAACAGGACTAGCAGTATGATATGCGCCGTATTCCCTAAAATGTCGTACGCTACACTTTTTTTTCATTGTTTTAAGTGGGGGTCATCAATGTTGTAGTCCCAGAGAGTGCTTTAAGATAATCCTAGATCTACCAACATCTCCCCCTACCACGTATCACAGATGGAGAACATTAAGGGCTCATTCAGACGAGCGTGATTCTCGTCCGTGTGCTGTGCGTTGAAACAACGCACGGCACATGGATCCATTGAGGATATTCACACATGCGTACGTTTTTACGCAGCGAGTGTCCATTGTAACTCTCTGCATGTCCTATATTGGTGCGTTTTCACGCACTTAGCCGCCCATTGAAGTCAATGAGTGTGTGAAAATCACGGACAGCACAGGGACTCACATCCGTGTTTTACGTATCAATTACGTTAAAAAATGAGACGCGTTTGCAAGTGCGTGGAAACCCACATGCCACACGCAGAGCACACTGATGCATAACGCAACGCACACGGCCAGATTTACAATCTGTCACGCTCGTGTGAATGCAGCCTTATATGCACAAAGTTGCGCCACTACTACATAAACCGTGATAATACGTACGGGTTCTGACACGGTTTCAAATCAACTGGGTGACTGCTTTTGTTTTTTTTATTTATTTTTTAATTTTAAAGTAGCAGCTCCAACAATTGCCGCAAAAAATGCATCTATGAGAAAACGACATTGCAGCATAGCATGTAAAAATCACGTTTGGCTATCAGTTTTCTCTATTGATCTAAAATTGGAAAAAAGACGTAAAACAACAAAGTAGACTCTATGGCATCCTGTTGTTTAAAGAAAAATGCAGTACATCCTAAAACACTATTCAGACTTACTGGCGGAGATTGATGATATTATAGGACAGATCTCATCACCTGCACTTGGATCTTGGGGAGCTGTGACAGGATCCCGGAGAGCAATGTCTGGGCAATAAATCCCAGCACCCTCCCTCGGTCCTGGAACGGGGTCATTCTTCCCGGGTAGGCTCCAGTTATGACTGTCCATATACAGTGGCATCCAGTAGAAACTCCATGATCGCATCCATGTGGCAAAGAACTCAAGTGTTTACTAACACAACCCAAAAATGCATGCGACGATTTGACTCATGCAGAAGTCTGTCAAGCATTACATGATATACAAAGTGCAAGTATATTTAAGGCTTTCATTAATGAGTTAACCAATCAATGTGATTAAACTGAACCCTTCCTCACCAGGTGTTTATTCTGCAGAGTATCACAATCAAAATACAAAAACTGAAGGGCATTAAAATACTAATATCGGGGGAGAGAAGACTTGCATGGATATCTCCATAGGGAGTCAGGACCGGCGCATTAGTGCGTATGTCCTGATGGTCCCGTCCTGTCTCCTTACGGAGATATTCACATATAAATATCAATATGGAAGTACAGTATGGCCCATAGACTTTTTTATGCACAGTGTGTTTCGGATACATAAAGAACGGATTTGTAATACAACAGTGTGTGAACCTTGAACCACTTCAATTTTTCCTGTGAAACTTTAGCAGAATGTAGTTCTTGAAATGCCCAGTAGATGGCAGCCGTGGCCTATTTATAAAAAGAACTTGCTAAAGTGTTGACAATTAATACTAATTGACATTTGCTTTCTATTATGGAAAGAAAAGATGTGGTTGCTCTACAACATTTCCATGAAATACATTTCTCCTAATATTTTAAATTAGGTTTATTTTCCAAACTTTAATTAAGAAAATTCAACAAAATTGTTTTCCTTCTGTCTATTTTAGGCACAAAATATGTAAATATGTCTAAGTATTAAATAACCAGAAACATCCTGCCCTGTGCTGGCAGATCTGTCCACAGACTGGTGTCTCTGGTCCGCTAATACCGTCATGTCCCAAAGCTGGTCATACATATGATCGATCTCATCCAGATACTGAGAATCCTACATACACAAACAGATGTACCACTCACAACTCAGAACAGTTATAGTCACAATAGGTACTGAGCCTATGCAAACAATTCTATCCTAGAATAGCCCATCAATATTAGTCCCAGAAAAAAAACTTTAACTTGTGTGATTTTAACTGATATGGTCCGAACATTTACAACTCTAAATTAATACTGTTATGGATACTAATTAGACATGACTCATTTTACAAATAAATGTAATTTTTTTTTTTACCAGTGCTATATATAATTGATATATACTGTAGGCTTTATTTTGGCAGCTTTTTTTTTTTTGCAGTAGCACTATGCCATCTAGTGGTCACAAGCCGCATAATATGTCAAAGCTCAAAACATTCTAAGGCCTCCATAGCAACAAACTAGCTACAAAAATGCCACACAAGAATTCTAATAGTTTTTACTACATGCGTCTTTTTTTTAATTTTTTTTATATATATATAGGTTTTATAGGTATTTTCACATTGAATCACATGATTTGCAGCGATTCCTCTTGCAGCACTTTTTTTTTTTTTTTTTTTTGAAAAAACACAACACTAAAAAAAAAACACTGTTTGTTTGCACAGTTTATGAAGAGGAAATAAAGAAAACCTAAGCCCTTATTCACACGGCCGGGTGACGGCCGTTCATAAATCGGCCGTCACCCAGCTGCAGTAGGAACAGTAGACTCCTAATGGGGCTATTCACACGACCGATTTTTTGACGGGCTGGGAAAACCGTCCGTCAAAAAATGGGACATGCCCTATTTTCGGCCATTTACCCGGCCCCCATAAAAGTCTATGGGGCCGGGTAATACACGGCCATCACCGGAATGTGTCCCGAGTGCTGGCCGTGTCTACCGTCGCTCGCTCTCTCCTCCTCACAACACAGAGTGCATGTGAGGAGGAGGAGTGTATCCCATTCAGAAGAAGCGCTGTATGTTGGAGGTAACACTGTGGGGGTACTGCTGTAGCGACGTCCCTGCTCTGCTATGTGCGGGGGTACTGTGTGGCAGGGCTGAGGTGTACAGCAGGAAGGGGGCGCTGCGCTGGCTCCCTTCCCAAATCGTCCTGGCCCGGCGAATCAGCCTCCTTTCCGCCCTTGCGCTTCTTCAGGCGTCGCTACAGCTATAGCAGCCATAGCGGCTGCTAGCGGCGACACCTACCATGGCCGATGGCGCCGCTAGCAGCTGATGCGGCTGCTACTGCTGTAGCTTCGTCCCTGCTCTATGTGCTAGCCCCACTTTAGCTCCCTGAAGGAGCGGAATCCCCGTGTGTTCAGGGATTCCGCTCCTGGACAGAGCGCTTGATGTCTCTTTCCATATCTGGGCAGTGAGATCAGGGGAAACTCCTGAAGCGGAATCCCCAAACACTCTGTGACTGGGGATTCCACACCAGGAGAAGCCGTTTTTCCCGGCCGTTTTGCATTAGTTTTGCATCTGTTCCGGGCCGGGCATATCTGGACACAGACGACAGGGGCTTTTCCTGAAGTGGAATCACCGGCTACATGGGAATTCCCCTTCAGGAGTTTCCCCTGATGTCACTGTCCAGATATGCCCGGCCCGGAACAGATGCAAAACTAATGCAAAACGGCCGGGAAAAACGGCCGATTTTATCGACCGACACTCGGGCGGGACCCTGTTGTGTGAGTAAGACATTAGGAGGACAAAAATGTCACCAAATGATGCAAAAAAAACATAAACTCCTCCAGAGCCAGGCTTGCTGCGATTTTGGGAAAACACCACTGACTCCACAAAAACTTTAAAAATAAACCACCTAAAAAGAGCGCCATATTTGTAGTGTCTTAGATTTCCCTATGAACTTTAAGCTACCATCTGGCTATAGTGGTTTTGGCCTAAAAATGCAGCAAAAAACGCCCCTAAAAACGCAGTGTGAATCCACCCTAATACTATGTATTTTAGTAATAACCTGTTTGCAAGCAAAATGCAACAGAATTCTTTCAAGTGTCCAGAAAAAGATGTGGAGTCAAAAAAAATGCATTTTGTTTCTTACACTTTCTTCTATTCTGCATTAAAATTTGGTCTAAGCACTCAGGCAAGTCCCCATTAGAAAGTTAGGACCCATGGGATGTGTTAGTGTTGGCACTTGCCACCTCCCGTTATCACAGATCAGTTTTAGTCTGCTGGGGCAATGTGTTTGGCACAAACCCTGTAACCTGGGAACGTGTGGATTTTTACTGTACTCTGTGTCCAGGTTCTCTTGCAGGGCTCCTCTAAATGCTTTTATTTTTAGATGTTGAAGTTTGTCCAGCGGAGTCGATATAACAGAGGTTGGTGTTATTTTGGCGTTACCTGCTCAAGTGTTTCCAGGTTATGTGCCACACTTTCACTGCTTTCCTGTTATGCCAGGGTTGAATAAGGGTTATTAACCCTGTAATAAATGCGGTGTTCTCTCCTGCTTTTTCCTTTCGGTATGGTTAATATCCCGTTCTGAAGGTCACCTTTTTCCTGTAAACTAAAATGTACTGGGATTTCTGCAAGGAAACAGATATCACTACACATATATCTGTTCTGCTATTTGTGTATGAGCAAGGATGCCCCGCTAGACTGAGATCACTTCCACCGCAGCGCATGGCCGCAGCCATGGATGAAAGGCAGATATGTTGTCTGATCACTAAATAGGAGTCTCACAACACAGAGACCAGTACAGGGATTTGTGCAGTCTTCATTCTCCGCTGCTCCCCAGTGCGCTCTCATGGTGCAGGGGCTCCGGCTTTTGTTATGTTGCTTCATAACAAGCTTATTTAAATCTCTAGAAATGTGTAGAAAGGATAAGCCCGGGAGTGTTTTCGGTTTCTGAAGTTTTTTCCCTTTCTAGTCAGTATTTCAAAGTCTATTAAAATTCTGCCTGCATTGATCGCTCTGTGGTCAGTGCCAGTGGTGGGGAGAGGGTAACCACGGTCAGCGCCCAGCAGCTCGTGATGTATGGGAAAAGCGCTCCCAGATTTTCCATCAAACACGATGATTGTGTTCCACTATTAATAAAGTATTGAATGTTGTGGGGTTGCTGGAGCTTGATATGCACATGGGGGGCTCCTGGTGATTCTGGGTATTTGTCAGCTGAAAGACGCGTTCAGCAATGTGTTATAAATAGAATTGGTATTAAGCAGGAGTACAGAGCTTAATTGTTAGGGTTGGCTTTGCCATCCTCGTACCTGTAACGGTGGCGTCTGCGTGTGACTAAATCCTTGAAAAAAATAAGATGACTTGTAAATGATGGTGAAATTTATCAGGCACATATAGCCATATTTTTAAATAGTCAATCAAATATTCCATAGGACAGTAAAAAAAAAATGTATTTGTATCCTTAAAGAAAAGCAGTCACCTCTCCTGACATGTCTGTTTTATGAAATACTTGTATTCCCCATGAAATAACAATTTAATTGACAACTGGGTGTCATTTGTCCATCCCATTGACTAGGATGATAACACCCGGCTGTCAATTCATACGTTTCCAGGAGGAATAACAGAGGAACGGCACACCACTATTCTAAGATGAGATGCTCCAGGATTATTTCATAGGGAATGAAAGAATAAACTAAAGACCTATCAGGAGAGTGGACAGGTCCTCTTCAAGCAGTTCCTTTCACATCGTTTTAGGAGAGCGGTTTCTTTCGATATTTCTCATGATATAAACTATTTTCTACATGAAGCATTCTTATTGTGAGAAATATCATGTGCATTGCCCTACATGTTTTTCCTATGATCGGAGGAATTTTAAAGCACGTACGATATTGATGCATCAAATCCAATTATATTTAGCACCACAGACCCTTGTATTGCTAGGCTGTGCCATCACTTTCTGACCAGTAGGGGTTCCAGCAGCCAAACCTCCACGATCAGTAGGCTGGAGGGTCTGTGGCACTATATGGAGTGCTGCGGCCGTAGGTTTCTTTCCCTGCACAGCAGCACCTTGGCTTTTGTGATTGGTGGAGGTTCCAGAAGCCGCGCCCCATGATCAGCAAGTGATGGCATAAGGCAAGCAACATCATCTCTTGCTTAGGTGGGAATATCCCTTTAATCTCATCACGGCTGCACATAGACTACATATAAAACAACACCCTTTCCTGTAGTCGCAGTTCTTTTAAACGGCTATATCCTTGTGTTACACTAGTACAAAAACTCCTTTGAAGGGATTTTCCCACTTTGATAAGTGGGGCTCTGACCTTTGGGACCCCCACTGATCCAACTAAGGGGACACGGCTATGAGACCCCTTCAGTTTTTCCCTGCACAGCAGCGCCCCGACCTCCCGTTGAGCAGGGAACTGCAGCACGACCACATTGAAGCGATTGGTGCCGGCTGCCGTTTCCTGCCCAGTCAGGTGGCCAGATATGACCTATATGAAGAATGTAAGTAGTTCTATGCACTCATTGATATTATACACATTTATTATTACTATTTGTTTACTTTCCTCCACTGCTCTGATATCCCACACCAGAAGACATCCAAAGGCTATAATATCTTTTATTATTATTTATGTCGATGTTGTCTTTGTTTTTTACTATTAGTAGATTATTTCACGTGTCACATGCAGTAAATGAGGGATTAGTTGTAAAGAGAACCTATAGTGTATAATGTCATTATACCAACGCCAGGCTGCAAGTATACAAACTGACACGTTGACGTTACAGGTTATATCCAGTAGTGAAGGATCATGTTCATCCTATTCTACAACCCGCCCCTAACAACGTATGTGTAAGGGTATGTTCACACGGACTATTTTCGGACGTTTTTCGGCCCGTAAACCGCCGAAAAACCGGAAGCAGAACGCCTCCAAACATCTGCCCATTGATTTCAATGGGAAAAACGGCGTTCTGTTCCGACGGGCCGTTGTTTTACGCGCCTGTTTTTCAAAAAAGACGGCTGGGAAAAAAGTGCAGGATGATACTTGAGACGTTTTTGGGGTCCGTTTTTCATTGACTCTATAGAAAACAGCTCCAAAAACGCAGCGAAAATCGCGAGTGGCTTAAACGTCTGAAAAGCATGAGCTGTTTTCCCTTGAAAACCGCTCCGTATTTTCAGATGTTTTTAGTCTAGCGTGTGAACATAGCCTTAGAGTGGACATTTGTAAAAGAAAGAAACAAGGCAAATAATGACCAGTGAACAGCAGCACAGGCAGCGTGTGGGTGCAAGCCCTGGGGAACAGACCAATGTTCCGTATATGTATGGACTAAAAATTCAGGCAGCACTCCGTAGAATAAGTGAAAAAAAGTGGCTTACTGTATTTACCCAAAGTGCCAAGTTTCAGCTCCTATTGCCGGAGCCTTTCTCAGGCCTGTCTTTCTTCAGAAAAGCTCCGGCAATAGGAGCTGAAACGTTGCACTTTGGCTAAATAAAGTACCCCACTGCCTCAAAAACAAGTCTCCTTTGCTCATGTAGGCAATCTCAAAATTACCAGAGAAATGACATTTCTACATGGTGCTCATTAGGCACCATGTAGAAAGCATAAAACAATAAAATCCCTATTCTTCGATATTATTGATACACGGCCGTCTTCTGTGGCTACCGTTAAATGTGCATATTGGCAGTGATTAGGGGACAATGTAATGACTTCCATATTCTGTATATTTGGATTATCCTCAAATGGTTGACTTGTAAAGATGTCAGAGGGGATGGGGGCGGCTTTCACTGCCCTTCCATGCATTACAAGACCGGCCATTCATCTGAAAGGCCGGCATGTAATATATAGTGGCTTGTATTCTGCTGACTGATTTCAGGGATAACAAGAAGGAATTTAAATTCCCAGCTGTATTTATTATATTCCCTCTTCAGGAAGCATCTCTGATATATAAAATGTTTTTTGTTTGTTGTATTTGCTGCTTTACACACAATAATGTGTAGGTTTATGATCGGTTCATCAAAGGTGAAGTTACATATTTATCTGCCATGTAGTGATCTGTTGTGTAGATTTTTTTTCCTGGTGGCTGCAGTGATGAGAAGTTGTTTGAATATTAATTTTGATGTTTTCCAGAGCAGTATTTACATTCAGCTCAAACCATTTATTAGCTAAATTGGTAGGAAATGGTTGGAGGTTCAAATAGGGAATGAACAATTTCCTCAATAAAAGGCAACATGCATATGGCCAGTAGCTTATGTGGATCTAGCAGAGAAATATAGAAATAATATACATCGTTCAGCCATAATATTAAAGCCACTGACCGGTGCAGTGAATAAAATTGATTATCCTGTTACAGTGGTGCCTGTCAGAGAGGGGGGGGGGGTGTATATTAACAAGGGAATGGTCAGTTCTTATAGTTGATGTGTTGGCAATATGAAAAATGGGAAAGTGTTAGGATCAGAGCAACTTTGATAATGACCAAATTGTGATAACTAGGCGACTGGGTCAGAGCATCTTCAAAACAGCAGGACTTGTGGGGTGTTCCCGGTATGTAGTGGTTAATACCTACCAAAAGGAGGACAACCAGTAAACCATAGACAGGGTCATGCGGGCACAAAGCTCATTGACGTGCATGGGGAGTGAAGGCTAATCTATCTGGTCCAATGCTGGCTATAATAGAAAGGAGTCAGAACATCTTCTATTCTGAGACAGGATCACTTAAAGAGGAAGTGCAGAGACATTCCCATGGAATGTCTATTCACTGTCTAAACACTTCAGTATCGTTAATGTGTTAGTATAAGACAGCACATAAGGATCTAGCAGGATCCCTATGCGCTGAGTAAATGAATGGAGAGGAGTGCATGACGCTGATTGGTCACTGATTGGTCAGCGTCATGCACTCCCCTGTACAACGCCCACTTGGTCTAAAGTAAAAATACGCCCACTTGGGCATTAAGCAACTCATTAGCATAAATCTAAAATCGCTAATAAAGTGGTAAAAATAGATTGTTTTTTTAAAATAAAAAGCATTACTGTCACCTACATTATAGCGCCGTTCTCCTTATGTAGGAGATAGGGCACTTATAATGTGGTGACAGAGACTCTTTAAAGATGGTGAATATGACTACAGCATATCCAGTTGTAGGCTGCTGCAGGGGAAATATAGAATTATAGGCCGGGCATTGAAATCCATGGATGAGCAGGGTCCACCAAAGCGAGAACCACTTTGTCACTGGCTCTTTTCTGTAGCTAATAGAGGGAGGGTCCTGGGCGGGATATGCCCCCTTCTATGACCTCATTATTCCCTATTAAAGCATATGGAACGGAGTCATGCTGGTGAGACAGCTCCTTTTTTAATTCCAGACTGTGTGCACGGCTTTGTGAATATCTGAAGAGAAGCAATGTCTATATTCTAAAAATATAAAAAGATCAAACCACAAACAAGAAATCAGTGAATTACGACAGACCCCAGTAGTGAAGCAATGACATGGCTGCATGTTCCCCGTTCTATAGCTTGGCTCTGGAAAGATGAATGAGACTCGTATAAAATATTGATATTGGCATTTTCTTTGCATCGTGTTTTATCCTGGTCTCTTTCCTCTGGGCGTAGAAAGCCAAATCCCTTTATAATTACTCTTCAGAGGAAACTGATTTATAAGTCAAGACTTAACTAGAGCAGTTAACTAAAAGGAAAAGCGCTTGTAGAGAATACTTGAGGTTTAAGTACATTAAAGAGCTTCTCCGCTTTGGACAATCCTTCTTGTTAGAGGGTCCCTTGACAATAAGCTGAGCTCAAAGTCTCCCCCTGTTGGGACCCCCAACAATCAGCGGCGATCTGTAGGAAAATCTGTCAGTAAGTGTTCAATTTACCTGCAGCACCACCACAGGGGAAATTAGGCATTACATATTACACATTCACATCAATAGGCTGTGTAATGCAGGACCGGTCCTCCAAAGCAAGAGACAATCTATGTAACCGCTCCTTACTCTGGGCAAAAAATAGGGGTCTTGAACAGGCATGACCCTACTCTATTAACCAATTTCCTAATACATGAAAATGGGTTTTGTAAACTGGACAATCCCTTTAAGAGAAAAGGGCACATTCACTTATCTCTGTGTTTTAGTAGAAAGTGTTCTGGGTATCATCATTTTTATTCTTTGTAACCTCCTCAATAAGTTCAGTTACATGTGAAAGCGAAGTGGTGGATTGCTATTGTACGTTAGTTTCAGGCGGAGTTCAATCATCGTGGATTTCATTGCAGATCTGACGCTTTTGCAGTGCGAAGGGTAAAATCCGCAATGAAAATCTGCAACGTCTGTACTCCGCCTTAGACTACAATTTATACTGGTCGAGCAGGCAGCACAATGTGATGAAAAAAATTTCCCAGGTGCCGGGACCTCTTAGTATACTTCCTTACCACCCACACAATAGACAGGAGGACGAAATAGGTCAGCACACCGATATGCAGGTGAATTCCATTTTTATTTTCAATTCATCTCCTGGATCGCACCACCAATTTTGCAAATTGTGGCAACGTTTTGGGCGACCCATGAGATGGATTGATTGAAAATAAAAATAATTTAATTCACATGCACATCGGTGTGACGACCTATTCCCTTCTCCTGTTTAGGGTAGAATTTAGGCTTTTTATTTGGGGTAGTGATTATTCATAGGAAGTTCTAAAATAACACACAACCATCTGATGACCAGACATGCATTATTACGTAAATGTAAAGCGTATGTGTGGGTTTGCCTCTTTCTTTTATGACGAGCGTAAAAATTCCAATACAGCCGTGCAGCCTCTGCACATAAACAGCCGCTAAGGTTGAACTTAAAAGTCGAGTGACTTTCGGTGTGGCATTGGATGCTAATTTTCTAACATATGCTTGTCAAATTTCTCTATAGCTGACCTTCTCAACCATAAGCACTATAAGGCCATGTTCACACAGCTAGTTTTCAGGCGTAGTTTGGAGCATAAAACGAACGTATCGCTCCGAAATAAACTTGAAAGACGCCTGCAAACAGTTTTGCATTGATTTCAATTGGAAATACGCTGTGTAGGTCATACGAGGCAAGTTTCTTATGCTGCTGAATTTAAAAAAGCCTCTTAAAATATGCTAATTAAAAAAGGAGTGACGTCATTTTGCAAGATGATTATTCACGTTTACGTATGGTAACTCTTTAATACCAAAGGTATTTTAAACCTTCATGACCAAGCAATTTTTTACGTTTTTCCATCACCTCATTCAAAGAGCTATAGTTTTTTTTATTTTTCCGTCGACATAGCTGTATAAGGACAAGTTGTATTTGTTTTAATAGCACCATTTTGGGGTGTGTATAATTTATTGATTAACTTTTATCAACTTTTTTGCAGAAGGGTAATGGAAAAAAAAACTGAATTGTCGCTTTTCTTGTTTTGCATCTTAAATTTACGCCTAACGTGTTGTATAAATTTTATTCAGCGGGTCGTTACAATTGCGGCAGGACTTATTGATTTGTTTTATGGTTTCCTACTTTTACACAATACTTTGTAAAATTATTTGTTTTTGTTGCCATATTTTAAGAGCCTTAACTTTTTTTTTTTCTGCCGACATATTTGGCGGAACGACTTTTTTAGTTTTTCTTGGCACCATTTTGGAGTACATGCAACTTTTTTGATCGCTTTTTATAGAAAAAAATATTTGAAGGCAGGATGTATAGTAAACAGCAATTCTTGCAGGTTAAATAAGGTAATACCTTTATAGTTGGTCATTATGGACGCAGCAATACCAAATATGTGTAACTTTTTTTACTTTGGGTTCTTCATTATTTATTTTTTTTTTTTTAACTTGGGAGTTTTAAACTTTATTCTAAAAGTGATCAAAAGATGACATAATACTACTGTATTGCAGTGTATTATTGCCTGCCAGTGTAAAAGGGACAAGCATGTGTTAGGCCATGCCTCTGGGGTTAAACGGGCAGGAGCGATGCTGATTTTGATCCTGCCTTCCAAAGCAGGTCTGCTCCAATCTCTCAGCTACCCCCGATAGCTGAGAGCAGGGAGGAGTTTTTACTCTGAAAATGTTTGAGGCAGCGCCACCAGTCAAAGTTAAAACAAGGCATGACTTCAGAGGCTGTTCCCTTGAAATTAGTCTTGTATTTTCCTGCCTCAAATATATGCCGTGTGAACCTGCACTTATTGTGAACAATACCTGAATAGAAGGCCCCAAAGCCTTACAAAATGAAACCGTATATTGCTGAAGCATGTAAAAAATCGTTTGTTGCAAAATTTTAATTGGGGTAATGCCTCTTGCACACAACAGTTTGGGCCGCGAAAAACTGTCAGTGTGTCGGCCGCATTTCCCAGCCCAACCACGGTACAGGTGAACGGGACTCCTGGCATCCTAGACCTTTATGATGCTAGGAGTCTCTGACTCCCCATGGAACTGCTGTTTTGTACTGTACCATTTTGTTCAGCATGGAACAGCACTTCCGTGGGGAGGCAGACTGCTAGCATCATAAAGGTCTAGGATGCCAGGAGTCCCGTTCAGCTGTACCGTGGTCGGGCCGAGAAATGCGGCCAACACACGGACTGGTTTTCACGGCCAAAACTTGGTCGTGTGTTAGGGCAGATTCACACGAGCGTGTTAAGTCCGTGATATACGGTCCGCAGGTCGGCCACATTTCCCGCAACGAACACAGTGCAGGGAGCTGGGCTCCTAGCATCATCGTTATCTATGACGCTAGGAGTCCCTGCCTCTCCGCGGAACTACTGTCCCGTACTGAAAACATGTTTTCAGTACAGGACCGTTTTGCCGCAGCGAGGCAGGGACTCCTAGCGTCATAGATAACGATGACGATAAGAGCCCAGCTCCCCGCAGTGTGCTCAGTCCGGGAAATGCGGCCGACCTGCGGACCGTATATCACGGACTTAACACGCTCGTGTGAATCTGGCCTAAGAGTCATGGCCTCTCCTGTCGCGATTAATTTGCGGTTTGTGCAGGGATTTTTAGCTAAATCTCAGAAAAATGGTGCGGTTTTGCAGCGAATTTTGTGAAAATTGCGGCAAAAAAAGCTAATTGACTGTGACATGTGAAAGCATCATGGGCTTGTGTGTGCCAACAACTGTCCTGTAAAGTGTGGTAGTAATTATTTTTCCCCCTCTCTATTAACAGCTGGAGAAAAAGCAGGTTGTTCCACCCTTCAAGCCTCAGATCACAGATGACTACGGTTTGGAGAACTTTGACACTCAGTTTACCAGTGAACCAGTGCAGCTTACGCCGGATGATGAGTATGTACAAAAAACAAAATCTATCAAAATGCAGTTACCACCACTTTATCCTGTTAGATCTTAAAATAAAACCTGTATTTAGAACATTTATTAGAGAATCTGAATTTTGCCTTACCAAAGCTGAACTAGGGGCATAACACCCACTAAACGGCCCCTGAAGTGCCAAGGAGGGACCATAAAAAAAGAGCCTATCCCCTAATATCTTAAACAGTGGGTAAGGCTATATTTACACTACTTACAATGTGTAGGTTCAGCGTATGCGCCGCAAGTGAATGCATCCATAGAGCCCTATAACCCTGACAAATGCCAAGTGTGTCCTATATAGCCCAGGGGATGACCAAATGGAGTGTATAGTGCTTCAATTTTATATACAGTGGGCCACTGCAAACAAAAAACTTATATACCGGGCAGTATGTGTGGCATGCAGTGGTTTTCCGGCCAGTATGTGTGGCATGCAGTGGTTTTCCGGGCAGTATGTGTGGCATGCAGTGTTTTTCCGGGCAGTATGTATGGCATGCAGTGGTTTTCCGAGCAGTATGTATGGCATGCAGTGCTTTTCCGGGCAGTATGTATGGCATGCAGTGGTTTTAAAATTTGGCACATCTGCCGGGAAACTTCCCCAGCATATACACCAAATGTAGAAAACCCGAAGTGTTATGAAACCAATACACAGGTCTGCCAAATGACAGAGGGCCATACATGGCTAGGTATTTTCATGCCCCCTAAAAAGCTAGACTAGATTCAGCTGTAGTGGTGTTGCTGCAGATTTGCGGGTGGAAAATATGCAATGTATTATAATAGCAGCAATGTTGATGAGATTTGACCGTTCTCATCCACACGCTGTGCTAAATTTCCGTGCAGAGATTGACCTGTGGGTTTTTTTTTTTTTTTAAATCCGCAGCATGTCAATTTATGATGCGGAACTGTTGTATGTATTGCAAGTTTTTCCCATTGAGTTCAATAGGGAATGGAAGCCGGCAACAAATGCCAAGTGTTGCTATTTTTTGCTGCAGAAAAAAATATGAATCTGGAGCATAAAACGCAAGTTGAAAGAAAAAAAGAAGCCATATTTCTACTTAAAAAAGAAACACCCGTACTTTCCTCCCCTGGCCCTCCCATAGCAATGCCTCACTGCATCCCACGTGACGGCTTCAGCGGTCAAATGGGGCTCAATGTCATCCCAGGTGGCTGTGCACATAGACGATGCGTCGCGATTGGAATGCCAGGGAAGGAAAGCATGGTCGTTTTGCCCTTCGCTTTCCACAGTGGCAAATCCAGGTTCACAAAGGGGGAATATGCTGTGTGTAGGTACACAGCGTATCCGCCCTGGCGGACGCACGGAATGCCGGCTGAAAAGCTGCTCCAGAAAACTGCACGCACTTGCCCTCTGACATCCTGGAATGACATTTTATCCCATGTGACCGATGCAGCCTGTGATTGGCTGCAGCAGTCACATGGGATGAAACGTCATCCCAGGAGGCCGGCCAGGATGAAGCAGCATGGAATTCTGGGTAAGTATGAGATTTATAATTTTAGTTGTGTTTTTTTGCGGCGGAGTCGCAGCTTTCTGCCATAAAAAAAAAACACACAACATCTGCTATTTGTCACGGGTTTTACCTCCCCATTGAATTCAATATGGGGAAAACCTGCAACAAAAGAGCAGTGATTACACTAATACAATTGACGTCCTGCGGAATCGTTTTTTTCCCGCTCATCGTTCACGCAGCGTATGAATGAGATTTGTTAAATCTCATCCATTTTGCTACTACTATAGTCTGCTGCGGATTTTCGGAAAATCCGCAGTAAGTACGCTACGTGTGAACTTACCTTTTAATGTTGTTATATCAGGTTCTCACGCTGCAGGCAGTCCTAAGAGTACTGACTACACTCAGGTCCTGGTGTGTACATGCATTACACGGGCAGTCCATTAATTCAATAGGAACTATGAAATCACAGATTCATCTCCCTACGGTGGCGCTGAAGGGAATTGAAAAAATTGCTGTCCTGTTTCTCCACAGACCACGCAAAATTGTCAGGAGTCCTAGTAGTGGGACCTCCTGTGATCAGCTTTTCAAATGACACTTCTAACAAAAGGGTATTTTCAAAAGCGGACAACCCCTATAATTGGATATAGTCATATCCAATGTCAAGAACAATGTTCAATAGTGACATTTTTTACCTAAAGGGTAGAGAAAAAAAAGGTTGATGCAGAAAAATACAGATTATAGAGAATGATAAATCTGAGTACGCGCCACCTGAAGATGTTACAACTGACAGAACAGAATAGCTTTTACATTACACAGTTGATTTAATTTTTAGAGATTATGTTGTAACAAGAGCGGTAGATTGATCTCAATAGCATTATTATTAACTAATAATTGCCTTATATCATTACTTTAAGATCAAATGAAATATTTAAGACCTGCAAGATTACTTATCTGGAATGACAAACCAATATTGACAGAAAAATAATTTGAGTTGAATAATTATAAATATGCGAGAGGAGATTCTTTAAGGAAGAGGATGCCACATGCATTACATGGAATTTCTAGGAAAACACGGAAGATACTTCTAAAGGGCATCATTTACTAATGAGCTTATAAAGGGCACAACTCTAATGTCCACACTTCCTGTCTGAGCTCTGGCTTTAAGCCTCATCATAGGGACATTGATGTACATGGTGATTTCTAGCTACATAACGTCCTTGTGGCAAAGCTGAGCAAGGTCAGAACTCAGGCAGGTAGTGTTAGGAGATGGAGTAGTGCAGTTGTTGGCTTTGAGCCTGTAACGTCCAGTACCGATAGCTTGGCAAAGTAATCAGGCAACTATTTTCACATTTTATCTATTACTGGAGAATACTATTCTGGCACCAGATTCTCATAGTGCTGCAATAGCTGCCATTAACCCCCCTCCCCCCAACCTCCTATTGGGGCAAGATGTGACGGGAAGCACACAGTGTATACAAATCAATGCGTTCCTCTTGCTAATTGGCAAGTGCAGTAGGGTCCTTGTACACCAGCTAATATGGGCTGTAAAAATGAGTGCCGATCAGCGATATAGCTCGTTGATCGCCACTAGTTTACTCCTGTTACAAGGAGCTATGATCAGTGTATGGGGATGCGCTGTTGTTACTATGATCGCTCTTCCCCATTCGTTATGATATGCTACCGACTATGATAATATCTTGTGCTGCATAAACGATACGATGAGTCATTTGCTAGTGCATCGGCTGGTTGCTTGCCCTGTTTACACAGGGCAATGATCGGGGACGAGCATTTATATGAACGCTCGTTTGCCCCATCATTGGCTTGTGTAAAGGAACCTTTAGACTGTCAAAATATGTGTGGCAACAGGTCCTCTGTAGAATTAGACCTTTAACCCCTTAATGACCAGCCTATTTTAGACGTTAATGACCAAGCCACTTTTTAAGTTTTTCCATCGTCTCATTCCAGGAGCTATAACCTTTTTATTTTTGCATCCTCATAGCTGTATAAGGTCTTGTTTTTTGCGGGACAAGTTGTATTTTTTAATAGCACCATTTTGAGGTACATATTATTTATTGATTAACTTTTATTAACTTTTTTTTGGGGGGGGATAGAAAAAAAACCTGAAATTTCGCCACTCTTTTTCGCGTCTTAAATCTACGCAGTTTACCGTGTGATTATAAATAAAACAATAGCTTTATTCAGCGGGTTATGACGATTGCAACGATACCAAATTTGTATAGTTCTTGTATGTTTTACTACTTTTACACAGTAAAAACGCTTTTTTTTTCAAAATTATTTGTTTTTGTGTCTCCATATTTGAAGAGCTGTAACGTTTTTATTTTTTCGCCGATGCGGTTGTATGAGGGCTTTTTTTTTGCGGGAAGACTTGTAGTTTTTATTGGTACCATTTTGGAGTAGATATGACTTTTTGATCACTTTTTATCAAATTTTTTTTAAGTCAGGATTCACAGAAAACAGCAATTTTTCCAGTTTTTTATTACATTTTTTACGGCGTTGACCGTGCGGGTTAAATAATGTAATAGATTTATAGTCGGGGTCGTTACGGACGCGGCGATACCAAATATGTGTAACTTTTTTACTTTATTTTGTTTTTTTTAATAGTAAAGCATTTTGTGAGGGGAAAAGCTGGGTTTTTCATTTTTTTTTAATTAACTTTATTAAACTTTTTTTTTAGTTTTTTACTAGTCCCACTAGGGGACTTTAATATGCGATTCTCCGATCGCCATTATAATACACTGCAATACTTTTGTATTGCAGTGTATTACTGCCTGTCCGTTTAAAACGGACAGGCATCTGCTATGTCATGCCTGCGGCATGATCTAGCAGGCATTCGCTCCAGGAAGACCTGGGGGCCTTTATTAGGCCCCCGGCTGCCATTGGAGACACAGACACTCGGCGATCGTAGCGCCAGGTGTCGGTGGGAGAGAGGGAGCTCCCTCCCTCTCTCCAAAACCACTCAGATGCGGTGCTCACTATTGTGCACTGCATCCGAGGGGTTAAACGGGTGAGATCGATACTGATATCGATCTCACAGGCAGAGCAGGGACGCCCCCAGCTGCCTCTGGCAGCTGAGAGCAGGGAGATTTGACACTCCCTGCTCTGTTTACTTTATCCTGATGCAGCGCCGTAAAAAGGCATATGCATCAGAATAAAGCCCGTTAGTGGCCGCCGTGAAAAGGCATATTGGCGGTCACTAACGGGTTAATCGATAGTTTAATTTTAGATTCATCAGAATTGTTAAAAATGCAAAACATAAAAAAAGTGCGGATGATGGCAATTGCAAATATTTTAAGAAGAAAATACCAGGTTGTACATCCCATTCTTTGCACTAGCTTTAGGGTATGTTCACACGGCGTATTTTTGGCAGTTTTTAAAAACTGCCGTGAAAAAGTGCAGGTCACTTCTTGAGATGTTTTTGGAGCCGTTTTTCATTGACTATAAAAAAAAACGCTCTAAAAACGCAGGTTTGCTTAAAAAACGACTGAAAATCAGGTGCTGTTTTCCCTTGAAAACAGCTGCGTATTTTCAGACGTCTTTTGCTAAGCGTGTGCATACCCTTATATGTGATCCATAGTGGGATTTAATATGAACCACTAGGTGGCTTATGTGTAACAAAATATATATTTAAAAAAAAATACAATACAAAACCGCCTGGTAATCACACCTATTTTTTTTGTTTTTGTTTTACAGAGATGTAATAAAACGAATAGACCAATCGGAATTTGAAGGCTTTGAGTATATTAACCCATTGCTTCTCTCAACGGAAGAGACGGTATGAAGGATTGCGATATTTATGGACAAACCATGTGATTGATCCCGAACTTGTATCCTTAACTACAGTATATGCATGCGAGGCTGGAAAACTGATGCCAGGTTCTTAGTACAGATCAGCACTACAGGAGTTGCTGCTGAAAATCATCTACAGTGGAGATGTTTATAGTGGATCTCTTCCTGAGTAGTGGCTGCTCTCTACATGAGGAGATCGCTTTCCAGCTCAGTTACACAAGGGATTTCACTTTTTGTGCCTGCCTCTTTGAAGGGTCTACAGTGTATGTAAATTCCATCTGAGGGTGCCTGTATGGAAGAACTGTTTTATTTCGGGCAATCCTGTAAGCAAGCCGCTTCCATTAGTGCATTAGATGCCATGTGCTGCACTCCTGGCAAATGAATAAAAGGAGGGAGTAAAGGATTTGGCAGACTGCTGATTTTTGGGAAGAAAAAGTCACCAATGTGGCACTTGTCAATCTGGGTATTACAAAAAAAAAAAAAGCTGTGTTACACGGATTACATACAAAGTTTATGTTGCCCGGAAACCTTTCTAAATGAATTGCACTGGTAATATTATTAAAAGTAGTAGATTAAGAATTACATTTCCTTTTCTAAAACTATACAAAAACACAGCAGTATTGCACTTCAACTAAATCTAGAACCACCTGGGTGCAGTAAAGGCAATAAAAAACCAAAATAATTTGTTGGGAGGTGAAATAACAAATTTGCACATTTGAATGGCTTTTTGGAAATCCACAATGTAACGTGCCTATTTCTTAGTTTGTAGTGTATGACATTTTGCTATTTGAACAATTCCAATGCAGTATTCCATGCAGAAACCCGCCCAGCCATAGATCCTGATAACATAACACGTCCCTTTAGCCTTAACAGGTGGAATTTAAACATTTTCATTCACTTCTTATGCATTTTCCTCATTTCTTGTCCCTGGTCAGACACACGTTTTCTAGATGTTGGCTGCTTCATTCGTTTTGTAGCTGCTGTTTAAAAATCGAGGTCAAGACCCCAGTTCTTTACATATCTAATGCAGCATCACATGTTACACAGGAAAAGCCAGAGACTTACATCCAGGACACCAGAGGTTAAATTTTTCCATCTAGACTTCTACTGAGGAACGTGTGATCGCTGATTATTTACATCAATGTCTTAATCCGTGAGGCATAATAAACTGCTTCTTGACCATTTGCCCGGGGTCTCGCATACATTTAATTTTAACGTCGTCAAAATTACTTTATCTGATGATTATTTGCAGCCCGAGAAGTAAAAGGAAAATAAAAACATTCCGTGCACTTACCCCATGATTTTCCTTAATGTAAATAATATAAAAGCACACGCTGACCATTATGAAATGAATACAAGTATTGGTAATAATGAGTAGGAATCAAAATGTAACATTTATCATGTATTGACTCGTGGCCGCACGTCCCCATTCCAGCTTATGACAGGCTCACTTTTAACTTCAAAGAGGAAAAAAAAAGTGATCCACCATTCACTAGATTCATTCTTTTAAGACTTTACCACTAATTTATTTAAGTATTTAATCATGTGACCTACTCTCCTCTAGTCAAAACAGTGTATGAATATTCCAGAACTTGCAAATCCATTTTGCAGTTTGGTAAACCAGGGGCGAGCTCCATAATTTTGTGTATTAGACCAAATTATATACTGCATCAGGGATGGGAGCAAAAGATTTGGTCCTGTGTAACTTCATGTACGTGTTTCGTAAAAGGATGAATTACAGACTCTGTATATTTGCTGACCGCTTAACACAAAGGAAAACAAACTACTTGATTTTATACGTTTAAGTTAAGGCATTACAAATGTTCCTGTGTTGCCAAATAGTTTTGTTGCTCATATGCAAGTGTATGACAAAAAAATGTTTTGTTCACAATGAAGGGGAAGATTTTTATATATATAAAAAAAAAAGGACTTGTTTTATAAATTAAAGAGAACGAAGGCTGTAATTAATTGTGGTTTGGGGGGGGGGGGGTGACTAATATATGAAGAATATGGCTCTGGTAATTATCTAGTCGTCTTATTTGGAATAGTAAATGAACATTACAGCTAATTTAAATGATTGTAAAACAGTAAATATGTTCTTGTAGTTTTGTAAATTTCAATGAGTTAAGACCTTGCTGACTAAGTAAATTGTGCAGAAGATGGTATACTAATCCATTAAACAAATAAGATCATTTATATTCTTGCACATTAAAAGACTTTATTGAAAAATAAAAGGACTCTGTGTTTTCATATAGATCTGACTGATTGTACCATGGACATGAACAAGCCATCAGGTTGTAGGAGTAAATTGGTGCTCACGGGACATATACTTTAGGCCTTTTTCACACCGTGCAGATATTACATGTATTTTTCAATCCAATACCAGAAATGGAACATAAGCAGAAGAAATATATAAAGGAAGATCTGTTCTCCTGCATCCAATTGTTTTTTTTTATTTTTTTTTTTTTTTTTAATGCATGAAAAATCTGCAGTGTGAACAAGTCCTTAACGGGAATGTGTCGCGAATGAAACGGGTTTTTTTTACATTTTTTTATTTTTTAAGGTTTTTGCTGTATAATTTTTTTTTCTTACAATAATAATTTGACATGTTTTCCTATGTTGACCACCAGAGGGAGCACTTCTCAGGTTGCTTTGCCTTATTCACCTTGCTGTAATTCTGACTCACAGGTGCCGTAAATGTGGGAGGGAATCTCACCCCCCCCCCCCTCCCTATTTTTGTCTACAAGCCAGGAAAAGGGGTCTTCAAATTGCTAAGCATTGTCTGGCTGCCATTTTGGGAGTGATTGTACAGATGGCAGAAGCTATTGGACACACCAAAAGGCTAAGGGTATGTTCACACACTTACTAAAAAACATCTGAAAATATGGAGCTGTTTTTAAGGGAAAACAGCTCCTGATTTTCATCCATTTTTTAATCAAACTCACGTTTTTTACGGCCGTTTTTGGAGCTGTTTTTCTATAGTCCATGAAAAACGGCTCCAAAAACATCCCAAGTGACATGCACTTCTTTTTCGCGGGCGTCTTTTTACGTGCTTACGGGATCGTGGGGGGGGGGGCAGTGAGATGGTTGGCTGTGAGAGAGGGACAGACAGAGACACACCTTACCTGCAGGTCGGCCGGTCTTCATAATGGCGCCGGCTTTCCCCCTACAAACCAGCTTCTATGCTGGGTCGCTCTGAACTGTTTCGTACAGAGCCAGATGCAATGGACGGGAGCCGTTCATTGTGTCCTATGCACTGTGCTGCCATATTCCATCTGTGTATGTGTCATTAAGGGCCTGTTCACATCACCGTTCACTTTCCGTTCCGTTGGAGGTTTCCGTCGGGTGAACCCCGCAACGGAAAGTGACAGCACAGCTGCCGTTTCAGTCACCATTGATCTCAATGGTGACGGAAACATCGCTAATGGTTTCCGTTCGTCACCATTCCAACAGGTTTCCGGTTTTCCGACTGAATCAATAGCGGAGTCGACTACGCTATTGATTCCGTCGGAAAACCGGAAACCAGACAGAATTGTGATGAACGGAAGCAATTAGCAAGGTTTCCATCACCATTGAGATCAATGGTGACTGAAACGGAAGCTGTGCTGTCACTTTCCGTTGCGGGGTTTACCCGACGGAAACCTCTGATGGAACCCCGGAACGGTGATGTGGACAGGCCCTAAGAGACACATACACAAATGAAATAAAACATGGCAACCCCCCAGTACAGTAAGGTGTTAATAATTTAAAAAAAAAATTCTGTGTGAAAAAAAGTCTATTTTATTAAAAATAAATCATTTCCTGTCGCTTTTAAAGGTAAACTGTACTATGGGAAAAAAAAATGAATTTTGTAAATACACAGCATTAGTATAAGATAAGTAATGCAGAGTTAGGCCTCATGCACACACCTCTTCCATATGCAGGGGACTGTATAGTGGCACACAGGGACTCCATGTGCCATGTCAAACAAATTCTCCCCCTGGAAGCAATGCTTCTAGGGGAGCTCAGCTCTGTAATTAGATGGACCAAGCCACAATTTTTTTTTTCTGTACGATTCCTTATGCCTCCGTATGAAATTAGAGCCAGGCAGAGGTACAGTGGGGCCCCATAGAAGTCTAACTTTAAGGCTGTACGGAGCTGTAACACAGCCATGTGCATGACACCTTAGGCTGGAATCCCACACGCGGCTTTCAGTGTGCTTTTTTTATTTTTTATGCCAAAGCCAGAAGTAAATACATAAAAAAGAAATGTATAGTTGAAAAAAGAATACCTGAATGTGTGAATTCCTCCCATATTCCAGTCCAGAGCTGCATTCATAGTACCGCTAGTCGTAATTGGAAACAGTCCACAAGTTAGTCACGGCACACATCCTTAACAGCTCAGCTATGCTCCCATAATGTAATGGGGGAAGTATTACGTTGACAGACAGGCGGGCTGGAATCAGAGAGAACTCTGATCCTGGCCGTTTAACCCTTCAATGCCATTGTAAATAGCAACCCCAGCATTTAAGTGGTCTGACACAGGGAGAGGGCTCAGTCACCCATCGGCGGGCAGTATGCCTATTAAGCCGTGAGGCACGGCCTGATAGACTGCCTGTCGGTTTTACAATGAAAGGCAGTAATATTTTGTATACTAAAGCATTCTATCAGCAATCAGATCATCACATAGTAAAGTCCCCTAGTGGGATATAAAATAAATTTTCCTTAATTTTTTTTATTGAAAAGTATGCAGAAAAAACTTTCACTAAAAAGTGGTTTTATTTTGTAAAGGTTAAAATATACATTAATGATATCCCCGATGTCACAATGACCCAAAGTTAACACGTTATTTAAAACACAGGATGAATGGTGTAGAAAAACCAACGGCAGAATTGTTTTATTTTTTTTAGGAGGGGGATAAAAAAGTCAATAAATAAGTTCTATATACCCCAAAACGGTACCAATAAAATCTACATCTCACATCGCAAAATGCCAAGTCCACATATGGCTACATAGAAGAAAAAAAATTTGAAGTGTTATGGCTTTTGGAAAACAACGATGCACTAGGGATGCACGATGCATCAAAACTTTGATACTGTATCGATACTCTGCATCCCCCAAATGGTTCGATACCGCTATTTCATGTATTTCGATACTTAGCTGTGCGGCAGCATGGCTTAGTATAGTAGCACATGAATGTATGAGAGCGGGGCTGCGGGTGTGTGATACAGTCATTGCCGCGCTCCTGAGTCCTGACACGTGCGCGCCGACAGGATGATGCGATGCGGCCGGCGCTGCACTAATGAGCGGCGGCACTGAAGACAGAACATGGCGGGCGCACTGCAAAACACCCCCATGTTCTGTCCTCAGTACCTGAACTGCCGCTCATTACTGCAGCAACGGCCGCATCTCCTCATGCTGACCGCGTACGCATTTCCTGTCAGGAGCGGGACAATGACTGTATTACACAGCTGCAGCCCCGCTGGCAGAGATCAGAGAAACCCCTCATCTGCGCCGTTATTCCTGTGACTGCTGCGATCACAGCATTCAGGGGGGAAAAAGAAGGGGGGATGCCCCTTGGATCGCGTCAGAGGGAATTCCTGTGACTCGATTGAGGGACATACCATATATGGGCAGACAGCCCAGGGTCCATTGAAGGACCCCAGGGCTGTCCTACCATATTTCCTGTTGTTAGGGCATACTTGGGTATATCCTAACAACTGCATGTGTACTATCCGTAGACAGGCTAATGTACAGTAATATAGATATATGCCTGTGTACTATCCGTATATAGATATGCCAGTACATTAAAGTTTAAAAAATAAAGTAAAAACAAAGTAATAAAAAAAAATACACATACACCTACACCATTTTTTTACAATAAACATTAAAATATGTCTCAATACATAAAATATACACATTCGGTATTGGCGCAGCTGTAATAACCTGCACAACAAATTTTTTGCATCATTTATGATGTGTAGGCTAATAAAATAAAAACTGCTTTCTATCACTTATTGTGGGGCACGAGGTGTGATGAATTTAACCTCCATGTGCCTCACATTAATAGTAATTAACCCCATCATGTACCTTACATATTAACCCATTATGACTGAGAAACATGATGGGGTTAATTACTATTAATGTGAGGCGCATGGAGGTTAAATTCATCATCACACCACGTGCCTCACATCAGAAAATAGAACTTTTTTTTATTTTTATTACTGTTGGCAAAGTATCGAAATCACACTACTAAACGAAGTATCGGTATCGAAGTCCAAATTCTGGTATCGTGACATCCCTACGATGCAATTATTTGAAAAAAAGGTGTTTTTACTGTGCAAACGTAGAAACAAAATTTCTTATTTGGCATGATCGTAATTGTACTGAACCAAAAGGTAACATGTTATTTACGCTGCACAGGGAAAGGCGTAAACTTAACTTGCAAACCATAGAAGGAATTGGAGAAATCCGGCAGGTCTTACCACCAAAAATAGGCATGGTAATTAAAGGGTTAATCATCATGTATTCCTCACCCATCACAGGCAAAGCTTCAGCATATGTAGACAGTTGTCACACCTGGAAATAGGGTCTGGCTTCTACAATTAAATGCCTACAAGCGACTTTTCAGCAGATAGAGGTCAGGCAAGACTAATATAAATATTCCATTTATTCTGGTCATGACCAATGTTAAACTGTGGGATCATAACCTTCAGACTGGCTTATCTAGTTCTGACCTGCTTTTCTTAGAAGGCAAAAATCTCAAAGTCCAGAGACAAAACCCAATGACCCTGCTTTTCCTGAGTGCAGTGCAAATGCGCCTTGTTATGAAGCGACTGGAAAACCTTTCACCTGTTGTGGATATAATCTTTAGTACAGTGTACAGATAAATATTCTGCCACATTTGTAATCTATTTATACATTTATTTATTTTTTGCATTACTGTATTTCATTACAGGCATGTGCATGCAACAAAACTATTAGATATTCTCCTATAAATATGGGGAGACAAAAATGTTAAAGCCCAAAGCGAAACTGCATAACTAGTCCTTTACAGGACAGACTTTGAACAATGCTGCATGTCATGTCCCTTCCAGTAATACAGGATAACACAACACGCAGCATATTTGCAGTCCATCAGAAATAGGCGCACTTAATGAAGCATGTGTGACACTTGTGCCCATCAAACAGCTTTATTGTGAGTGTCCACTTATTATGGCTGTTCTGGTATATTCGATTCTCTGAAAAGAATGTCCGTCTACAATTTGAGCTGCAAATTGACAAAGGATTTGCTGTAAACATCCTTTTTAGAAAGTCATTCAGTATATCCATTTACTGTTGCCTCCAAGCAAATGTTCCTGCCTTTAAGTGGTTCCTGCTAGTGGGGCTCATACAACTACGCTCCAAGGCCGGATTCACACGAACGTGTCCGTTTTGCGCGCGCAGAATTTCAGTGTGGCATCTGTATATGGTGCGCGGCTGCGTGATTTTCACGCAGCCGGCGTCATTATGACACTGTTTTTATGTTACGGAACAGTAAAGAAGGAGGGGTTTTTATGTTTCCCTGCACTTCTTTAACTGTAACGCGAATCACGCGCGTCACCCAGAAGTGCTTCCGTGTGCTGCGCGCGGTTTGAACGCACCCATTGACTTCAATGGGTGCGTGCTGCGCAAAACACGGGCAAGTATAGGACATGTTTTGAGTTTTACGCAGCGGACATACGCTACATGAAAATCACGACCTGTCAGAACAGCCCCATTGACTTACATAAGTCTGTGCGATGCATGTGATTTCCACGCGCGTAGCACAGACGTAATACACGTTCGTGCGAATAAGGCCTAAATGTGCTCCTCCATGTTATTTTTAATGTTCAGTCCTTAAAGGGAACCTGTCACCAGCATTTCACCTATTGAACTTTACTTCTCCCTCACTGGCCGCTGCTATAAAAAGTTCATTGCCGTTATCCCTGCTCCTAAACTCCTCCTCCGACTGTAAATAACGGTCTGCAAACGTTTTGCGCCTTTTATCGTAATTATGCGGTGTCCTTTTGTGCGCACACACCAAAAGAGGACATCAATGCACAAGCGCAGGATTTTGTGTGCTGGGGGAAGGCGAGGAGCTGTCAATCAAAAGTAAGGAGGCGAAGTAAACTTGGAAAGACTTGAGGAATGAAGATATGACTCTTTCCAAACGAAGATTTGACTCTTTTCAAATGAAGATCTGACTCTTTTCTGCTCATTAGCATACGGTGTGGGAACACTAAAAAGCTAAATACTAAAGCTACAGAGCCGAATAAGAAGATAATTATAGGTTATATAGAAATGATTTTTCACCCACTACCACCAGGTATAGTCGGTTTAATAGGTGAAATGCTGGTGACAGGTTCCCTTTAAATGTTGATTTTTAGGACCTCAACTACTGCAGGAGGAGTCTTTGTTCACAAGGTAGGTCCACACTGCAGTGTATATGGATGAGTGTGAGCTCTAGATCCAGGTACACTTGCAAGTAAATTAGAAAACCTGAACAAATCTTAGCCAGGTCTAGCAGTTCGGATACCACGCTGTAGGTTTGGGTCCACACAACCCAGTTTAGGATAGATTGTCGCACGTTAAAGGAGTTGTCCAGTTCCAAAAAATGGATGGCCTACCCTCAGGATAGTCTATCAATAGCTGACGGGTTGGTGTCCAACTGCCAGGACCCCAGCCGATCAGCTGTTTTGAAGGGGGAGCAGCGCTGCTTCCCCTTCATTTCGACTTGCTCACTGTGAATCTCTGACACGGATGTAGCGGTGATTCACAGTATTACAGCCTCTTCTCCCATTGAAGTGAAAGGGAGAAGACTGCAATACTGTGAAAGAAGATGCATCAGTCCTTTCCTCCCTTTTAGATCCACCTCTGACTTTGGTTATAAAAAAAAAAATGGAGGCCAAAAAAAAAAAAATCGCCCCAAAAGCTGCATTAAAGCTGCGTGTGTGTGATCCTGGCCTAACCCTTTCAATACCAAGGACATATGTAATGTAGCATGACTTTAAACGTTTACAAGATTGAAGCACTTCTATTCTAGTCACGGCAATCTTGGCTTTGAATATTTCACAAAGTATTGATCCTGGTATAATTTAAGGGCCCTAATCGTGTGGGCCCTTTAGTATCTGTTAATCTTTTTCCAGGAATCAATGTTGTGGTGTATGGACTCAATAGAAAGTCTATGAGCCCGTACTCCGCTACATTGGCTTTCCAGAAAAAGCCGAACAGAAAGTAAGCGGCTCAGCACTCACACAAGCGCTTCTGCCGCTTCGTTTTAGCGATTGGTGGAGGCCTCAGTGCTCGGACTGCCACCAATCAAAATTTCTGACAACACTATGACATGTCAGTAGTTTGTTGAACGTTTAGTTACCCTTTAAGAGTGCAGCACTCATTTAAAAAAGGTTTTACTAGGCTCCTATTATACCAACGAAGGCCAAAAGAATGTTCTTTTGGGCTACATCATTGACTTTTTTTTTTTCCCTGTATGGAAGTCAACTACGCTATTTTATCTAGAGGCATCCCACAAAGAAAACGTACCTGTTAAACGGAGGCCATAATAACCTATGGGTAATGTATGCCTGTGGGAAACTGATGCCTTACAGTGGTATCAGTCACAGCCTATATACGTCAAATGGGAACATTGAGGCTATGTTCACACGGGGTATTTTGCCGAGTTTTTTGACGCGGAAACCGCGTCGCAAAACTCGGCAAAAACGGCCCGAGAACGCCTCCCATTGACATGTCCTATCTTCGGGCGCTTCCGCCTCTGACCTCCCATTGACTTCAATGGGAGGCAGGAGAAAGGGTATTTCTCGCTGTTTTATGTCCGCGGCGCTCAATGGCCGCGGTCGAAAAACGCCGCGAAAATCGGCGTGCAGGGAGAGGAATATCTGCCTCAAAGTTCCAAACGGAATTTTGAGGCAGATATTCCTCCCCCAAAATACTCCGTGTGAACATAGCCTTACGCAGTGTGAAATGGGCATTACTGGTTCAGTCTCTGTACGGGTGTGGTGCGCTCCCACCCGGCCCTCTCCGTGAATGAAAAAGCCAAGTGCTGCTAGATCAGCTCTTTCCATAACTTCCATAGACTTTAATAGACTTTAATAAAGAAGGCAGGACGCAAGTGTGGCCCACTCTCCATTGAATTCTAAGTAGACTGTGGCAGCTGTGAATTGGCCAATGGAGATAATAGGGCCCCCATTCTCTGAAAAGGTGGCTAAACAACCAATGTTTAGGATGGGAATACCCCTTTAACAGCAGGACTCCTGTCTCACCCTGCTCCTGTGAATGTGCTCCCTGCTGGCAATAAGCTACATACAAGTAGCATATCGCTGGCTTTGATCTCTACTAACAGAGACTAATGCGGGAAGAGGATACAACAAATGCAAATTCAAGGAAAAAATAGAACGACTGAGCAGGTCACACAGTTAAGCATTTGTGTGGGCTTCAGCTTCTCAAAGTACACGGACTAAAAATACACCTCACCGCTGGCTGGATGATCCAGACACATTCAGTTTCAAATGGAAAGTCCACCTCTCGTCCACCTGAAGAAAACTCTCTGGTGTCGCATATGATAATAGTACTGCAGAAGGGATCCCTGTTGGATATACTCCTTGATATAGAGAAGCCACACTCCTTTACTGTTGGCAGGTATTAAGTGAAGTTCCTAGGTAGGAAGAGTAAGGCCTCATACACACGACCGTAGCCATGTGCACGGCCGTGGAGTGACACCCGCGAGCTGTGCACATGGCCGCGTCCATTATTTCCTATGAGCCAGGACCGCAGTACACGGCCGTAATAAGACATGTCTGTTCTTTCTTAGGTCCACGCTCCTGGGCCATGCACAGACCGTGGAAACCACGGTCGTGTGAATGGGCCCATAGGAATGAATGGGGCCTAAGAAGCCCTATCCCACGACAGCTGCCGGGTGCTCCTGCCATGAGACGGAGTAGAATCGTGCGGCCGCCAAATGTATACTCAGGAAGCAAAGCCTGGTCACCAGGGCCATTTTCTAGAAGCGATGCTGAAGTTTTTGCCTGTACATTACAATGTGATTCAGAAAGGCACCTTGTGATTATACATTTAAAATTGGTTCCGATTTATTCAACCCCTTGAAATATCTAGCCTGTTTAAGGCAAAACTGTTTCCAAGGTCATGAGGCGCAAACTGGGCGCAGCATGACTAGTGACTGGTCAAACTATCATAATCCGCTATGTTTATTTTTAAAGTGCTGACGCATTTTAGAGAAAACACAGCTTTAACACGAAGTCACAGTCAGTGTTATGTGTCGAGCTTGGGAAAAAGTGCGCGCTTGGTGACTCCTTTCTGGCTTCCCCCACCAACCTCGCAATACTTGTAGAGAGAGACCGGTTAATCATAGTGAGCCAAGCAATAGCAATCCCTTCACCGAGTCACGATGTCGTGTTTAGAGCAGCACGATCTTGGTGACATATTTCCTTTAAAGAGCATTTCTACCCAAAACCTAAAATTAGCCGTATAATAGAACATGAGCAAACATATTGTAATTTCGTTTGCTTGTATTGCCATTTTATATAAAGTTGTGGCCGCACATTTTCGTAAAATTGACATCAGGAAGTGCAGCCGTATTGTTTGTGATCTTAAAATTGGCTTCTCCGAAACGGACGACTATCGTTTTGTCATGTTCAATCAACAACAATTTGTCACTTTTGCATTCGCTTCTCAGAAACTGATGGTAAAATTGTCAACCAGTTTTGCTGCTTTTCCTAATGTCACTTTTACAAAAAATATCTGATGCAACAAAACTGAAGAAAACCCCAATATATCTAAAATATAATTGCTTTGCCTATTGGTAGATTTTACATGTTGGGTGGAAATAGTTTAAGCGCCACTTCTTTCAATATTTGTTGAGCTTTGTATAACCAAAATTTTATAGTGTAGTAATTTCACATGATCAAAATATGGGACCTACGACTGGTCCCCAAAGAAATTGCATTGCTGGAAACTTTGGGTAAGAAAAAATACCAGTGATGTTGCACCCAGCAACCAGACCGGTACTAAATAAACACAAAGGGAAGCTCCATCTACTTGGTTGACGTGGGAGCATTTTTGTCTTTGCACTGAAATGTTATAGGCACCAGTATGTGACGCTGCATATACTCATCTAATGGATATAGCAGCATGTCCTCCTGAGTGATATGGTCACCAGGACTACATCTGGCAGTCTTCTGTCTAACCCTAGGGATGACTGGTCCATGCCATGATTGGCATTCTGACAAAGCCGTCTCACACAGCGTGTTTCTTCTAAGCAACACATCAATTTATTATGGTAAAGGACTGATGAATATATGTATTGTTACAGCCATTCTGGATTACAATATAGTGCTTTGTATTGTATAATATACCAAATACACAGCAAAGAAGGAAGTTGGCATTTTTACAGTGGTATTCTAGCCATTAACATATTATAAATGTTAGATCAGTGTAAGTCCAAACACAGGGACCCTTATCCCTCCCAAGATGGCCGGTGGGGAAGAAGTTGTATGGAGAGGTGGCTAAGAATGCGTATGGCTGTTCCAAAGAAATCTATAGGAGGTATGGAAAAAGCTGAGAGCGCTCCCCCCTTTAAAAGGAGTTGTCTCATCAGAAACAAGACCTTTCATACCGCGGCCGTACTACACCCCAGCAAACAGCTAATTTTACTGGGGGAATCCTTCTCTGGCCAGACATTTCCCATGCAGGGGAAATTCAGTCTCACATGGTTGCCATTCAGCCGAATAGCTGTTTATGTAACTCATGGACAAAGTGAGTGCGCCAGAACGGGCTAGGTTCACAGTAGGGAGTCCCTCTATTACATTTATGTGCCCTAATTCTGGGGACAACCCCTTTTAAGGGAACTTGTCACGTCGTCAATGATTATATCGGTCTGTCACTTTTGTCTATCTGTAGAGTACTTTTTGAGTACCCACACAGTGAACGTTGCAGAGCGATGCTGAGCTCTGTGGGCAAAAAGTCTGGCATATATACAGAAGCGCCAAATGCCGGACTCCTTGCCCACAGCGCTCGACATCGCACTGTAACGTTCACTGTGTGAGTACGCAAAAAACATTCTACAGACAAAAGTGACAGACCGCTGGAATCACTACTTTATGCTGACCTCAGAGAAGGAAGCATAAACAACCTGACAGGTTCCCTTTAAGTGCATTTGATTTCAGAATACATTAAACCATACCTAAATTCCCCATGCTTCCTTACAAGTATATAAAAAAACAAGCCGGCTCATGAGTTTGCGCCGGATCCTTGAGGGAACCCATCAATTACAATCTACAGAAACCTTAGTTGAGTCCACATTGTTGAGTCACCACACTACATCTACGGTTGTTTCAGACAAGCACTGAGCCAGATGGCCGTCCAGATCAAGCTGTGAAAACCTGTTGAGGAAGAAAACACATTGCTTTAGGATTTCTAAAAAAAAACAAAAAACAGTATTTACATCATGTTAATCTAAAATACTACGTTCTCAAGGACTGTTCTACCAAATGTTATTTTGTAGAGGAAAGTAGTAGCTTTAACAAAAATAATGAAAAGCGAACGTAGTGTATTGCTGTATATTCTACTTACGGTTTAGGAAACGGCTTCAAACATATAGGACAGTTGTCCAATGAGCTTGTGGCCTTTGCTGGTTTTTCTGCACTCTCCTTTGTCTCACGTCCTCTGCTGCTGCTCTCTGGAGTTTCTTCTTTTGCTGCGTCTACCATTATTACATCATTCTGGTGAGGGTCTTCTTGTGTTTCAGGCTCCTCTGTTCCTGTATGGTCTTGTAATGCCGTGTTACTTTTTAAAGACGTTACTGTAGCCCATAAATGCACATTGGGTTTACGTGAGGTCTGCAGCTCCTGGTTATGCTTTGTGGTACTTTTGTGTGGCATCTGTAAGTCTTTTGCATTTTTTGAGGAACTTTTATGTGGTATCAGTTGTACCTTGACATTCTTTGAAGAACCTTTTAGTAAAATCCGTGGTTTAGTGACATTTTCTGTAGTACTTTTGTGTGACATCGGAAGCAACACTACATTCTTTGTCGAACCATTTTGTGATGTGTATAGGTCCTTGGTATTCCTTTTGTAATCCTCACTACAGACTGGAATCTCCCCCTGCTTGGGCAGCAGCTCTGTAGGTTTTCTTTGCGGAGCATTTTGTGGTAATGTATCCGAGAAGGGTTTTTTAATGTGCTCAATATTTTGTTGATTTGCTTCAATCTCTGGAACACAAACTTTTCCTGCATTATCAATAGTTAGGGCAGTAGGCAATGGAACCCATTCAAAGTTCAGGTCTCCAACTTTAAGCACTTCAGTGTTGGTAATTTCCTTTTCCTCGCCACTCATCTAAAAAAAGAAAAAAAAAAATCAATGCAAAAGGAACCAAAACCATGGAATTCATGAGTGATTCAAGGCAAAAGAAAAAAAAAATTCACCCCACACTGACGCAAGATATAGCTGGGGTGGATTTTGTTTGCTTGCATTTTGCAAAGACCTGACTTGCAGAGCAATTATGATGATGATTGAGAACAATTATATAAAGTGTTCACATGCAGTGATTTATTTTTATTTTTTTCCAAAAGGATGAAAACTTTCTTTAGAACAATAATTGCAGTTTGACTGGGCGTCCAGTCATTTCTGTGCTGTTTACATGTAGTAATTATCACAAATTCGCTTCTTCGACAACACAAAATGTAACATGACGTTTCACACGTAGCGTACCTTATTCCTTCATATTCTTTTTTTATTAAATTTGCAATCACTGATATAACCGTGTGGATTAAATAAAATAATTCTGTGACAAGGAACATATCACAGGTGGAATGGTCGGTGGAGATTTATTTTCGGTGTATGCAGTCTTTCAGAAGATACTGTAAATACCTTTTTGGCAATTTAAAAAACATCTTCAAAGTCACACTTTGTAACTCCGACTTGTGTAAAACTTTTGGGTAAAATCGGAGTAAATATACATACTCGGAGTACATAAAGGGGGAGATTCATGATGCGATTTGCACCAGTTTTCTAGCAGAAAAAGTCACATGTAGCTGTTTTGTTCTTGCCACGTCTTCTTTACAAAAAAGTGGGCTGCTTAGTGGGAGGGAGCACGGCCCGCTGCGGCCCAAGAGATTTACTATAATTTACGCCATGAATTGGAGTAAATTATAGCGAAATACACGCCAGCTCACAGCTGGTCCACAGATAGCCCAAGATGCAGCAATTTAATACTGTGGGCTTCTGTTTAAGACTAGGGTATGAAAAAGCCAATCTGATCTCCGACGTGGAGGCACTACTGCAGCTGCACACAGACTACGGACGGAGCTGCTTGCTAGAAATAAAGCAGCGAGAAAACAAAAACCACTGTCTCTTCTATGTAGCCAGTCCAAACAGCAAGAAATTAAAACCCATGAGGGCATTATGAGTTAATAACGAGGAGTCCCTCATATAGAACATCCATCAATTAAGAGGAGAGTAGCCAACCAATCACTAGGACCTAAGGCTCGGTCCACACATCATGGTTGTAGCCTTCCTTATATTTGTATACTTAAATTCCACACATAAACTTCTTCTGCATTTTGAATTTGATTCTGATTTTTAGCTTAAAATAAATAATGCAGTGTAAGGTACATATGCACCCAAAATAACGTGACCGCCACAGATATGGCCCCTAAATAATGCCTGCCACATATTCTCTTAAAATGCCCTCTTACCAATGGCCACCTCCTTTAATGTCCGGCATTGGTGGTTCTCTCTTAACCCAGGTCACCTATGATCATTAAATCTTGTGGTGAAGATGCTCGGCCTGCTTCACGCCATGACCTTCCGACATAATGCTGTTAGAGCTGAATTACCGATACGGAACATTAAAGGTGAATCTTCTAAGGTGGCCGGGCATCGCACTTTACTGCTCTACCGGTGACAAGTAGCTCGCAATAATTGGCAATCTCTGCTATGGATTCTCCAGTTTTCTTCCACATTCAACAGGTTTAAAGGAACACAAGGAAAAACGGATTCATTGTGCCTAGTGCTGGGTCTGATACAGGGATTCAAAGAACAAGAAAAGATCGTAGTCTTGCACTGATTTATTCAGGCCCTGCACTAGGGATAACAAAGTGTATCTGTTTTTCCTAAAGTGTTCCTTTAAGTTCAATAGATGCCTATGATCCTAGAGTGTAGGAGCACTTGAGAAGAAAATTTCCCCTCTCCTCTCAGCCTCGTTCACTCTGTCACAGTGTTTCAGAGAGAAGGAGACTGATTGAGAGAAGGCAAGAAAAAAGCGTATTTTCTCTGGTAAAACCTGCCGGATCTGCGACTTAGACCCCGAACGGAGCCTCTGACGCAGATGTGAAGAGAGCCTTAGTTAGTTAAAAAAAATTGTAAAGTTATCCAATATAGTTCAAAATTTAGAACGGTGTAAAAGAACGTATGTCAAAACGTTAAATTTAGGCCTGGTCATTGAGG
This sequence comes from Rhinoderma darwinii, assembly GCF_050947455.1. Classification (NCBI taxonomy): domain Eukaryota; kingdom Metazoa; phylum Chordata; class Amphibia; order Anura; family Rhinodermatidae; genus Rhinoderma; species Rhinoderma darwinii. The sequence goes on from NC_134696.1 coordinate 28,823,688, forward strand.
CATCGATGATCCTTGGTCATGAAAGGGTTAATGTACATGGCAAGCATTACTTTGGTCATTAGCAGCCAGATGATATATGCATGGGGAATTTTGGCGCACCAACTGGGCCTATAATCAGACAGCGGAGAAGAAAAAAAAGCAAATATTGATAAGGCAAACTAGTTGAGGAAAAAAAAACAACTGAATTAACTGTGCTTTAACCCCTTTACGACGAAGGACAGATATATCCGTCCTATGCAGGAGCTAGTTCCCGCATAAGGACGAATATATCCGTCCTCTGATCGCGCAGGTACCGCCAGTGTACACACGCGATCAGCGGCAGGAGCACGGCTGTTATACACAGCCTGGCTCCTGCCCCAACTGCCGGAATTGAAGTGCGCTCCGAATCCGGCAGTTTAACCCATTAGATGCCGCTGTCAATAGTGACAGCGGCATCTAATGTGCCTCTGTCACCCCATCGGCTTCCCCGCAATGAAATTACGTGTCGTCGGATTTCCTTGGCAGCCAGGGGCCTAACAAAGGCCCCAGGTCTGCCTTCAGCAACTGCCTATTAGGCCATTGCCTAATAGCTTGCCTGTCAGTTTTACACTGACAGGCAATAATGCTTAGGTGCACTAAATATACCAAAGCATTATATAAGTGATCAGCAGATCGCATTGTGAAGTTCCCTGGTGGGATTAAAAAAAAATTTTTTAAAGCAGTTAAATAGATTTATGTAAAAAAAAAAAAAAATAGATTACAGTCAAAATAAAATCACTTTTGGTTTTATTTAGTAAAAGTGTCAAAACAAATAACACATACACATATAAGGTACCCCCGCGATCATAATGACTCGAACAATAAAATTATCACATTAATGAAACCACCGGATGAACGGTATTAAAAAAAAAAACCGCAAAAAACAAGGCAAACATCTTTCTTTTCTCCCATTCCCCCTATAAAAAAAATCAAATAAAAGTTAATAATCAATAAGTCCCATGTACCCGAAAATAGTACTAATGAAAATTACACCTTGGCCCGCAAAAATCAAGCCCACATTGACGTAAAAATAAAAGTTACGGCTCTTGGAATGCGGCGATGCAAAAACAAGTAATTTTTTTCTAAAAGGGTTTTTATTGTGCAAACGTAGGAAAACATATAAAACCTTTACATATTTGGTATCCCCGTAATCGTGCCGACCTATAGAATAAAACGTAACATTCTCGCCTAAAATAAAGTTAATCGATATATTATATGCATCCAAAAATGGTGCAATTGAAAAATACAACACGTCCCGCAAAAAACAAGCCCTTATACGGCTATCTCGATGGAACAGAAAAAAAAGTTACGACTCTTGGAACGCGACTGTGAGAAAACAAAACAGAATCCATGGTCATTAACGCGCAAAATGGCCTGGTCATTAAGGGGTTAAGGAGAAAATTTCAGAAATTCAGATTGTGCAGCGTTCAACTTAAGAAACCAACAACACAAACATCTCTGCAGTTGAATAAATCAACGCTAAGACCTGTCCGCAGTCCAAGAACACAAAGACTTTGATTTACTGTAGAATGGCAAAAGTTCTATTTGACAGCATTATTCCACAGATGGTAACTTTCTATTCTCTACAAGTATTCTGTATCCCACCCAACAGAACCCAGGCAGTGCTGCTTAAATAAAAGTCCTGTAGCCATAGTAACAGTAAAAATACTTAAGAGACATTGCCCAAATCACTGAAGTAAAATGAAATAAAAGGGGGCATTTCCTGACATAGGGCAACTCTGCACAATTCACGTTTGTGCCAATGCAGCTGGAGAGCATTTAGTTCCATATAAATTGTTATTTAACTACAGTATTTTGGGAAAGAGACTTTTTATTTGCAATCTTCTGTAGCCAGAACGGAAAAAAAAAATTGACACTGCCAGTTTAAGTAATGCAAGTTTTTCAATAGAAAAGCTTCACAATCTGTTCAAGTAATAAATCAGCTCTTGGTGGGCTCGTCATCTGCAAAGAAAAAAAATCTCTGTACAGACGTACATAATACATCATTACAATCTAATCTGATGCCTGTTGATCCCTGTGCTGCCAATGAACTGTAACTTACTGCCTTCAATTCATCAGAACAGCAACGTATAACAACGGCGACATTTTATATCCTGGATTTTATTTTCCACTAGAAACAGCCCAATAACATAAGGAAATAATACTCAGATATAATGATATTAAATGTTTAATATGAAGGAGAACAGACCCACTTCTGTATGCATTTTTTGTGGGATTCACTACTCCCCTATATTTGCTTACAATAATGCTTAACTCATCATGACGTAACAGTACGTCATGATGGTTGAGGAGAAACATTGAGCGAGCTCACGGATGAGCCTGCTCAGTACGCTGCAAGTGTCAGTTGTTTATGATAGCTGATACCCTTGTCTAACATTCGGGATCAGAGAGAACTCTGATCCCATTCGTTTAACCACTTAAATGCCTCGGTCAATAGAGACCGTGGCATCTAAGCCGTTAGAAAGAAGAGGAGCCATCAATTTTAAAAACCTGGATAAGCCCTTTAAGTCTTCATGCCCACTTCAGTCTTTTCCTTCAGGGTGCTAGCCGTTTTTCTGATGGCTAGCACCCTGACCCATTCATTTCAATGGGGCCATGCACACTTCAGCTTTTTTGACGGTCCCGTTGCTCCGTTCCGACAAAAGTAGAGCATGTCCTACATTGGTCCGAGATTCCGTGACCGTGAGGCCCATGCAAGTCGATGGGTCCGTCCAAAAAACTGAAGGCACACGGAAGGCATCTGTGTGCCGTCCGTGTGTGATGGAGTCGTTGCCTAGCAACGGCCGGGCAAAAGTACATTAGAGATATTACACTAATCGGCAGCCACTTCTCTCTATCCAGCACTGATAGAGAGAAGAGGCTGCTGATAAAAATAAAAAGCAGTTCATACGTACCCCAGTCGTTGCCTTGGTGACGAGTCCCTCTTCTTCCTCCAGTCCGACCTTCCTGTATGACAGAGCAGTCCATGTGGCCGCTGCAGCCTGTGATTGGCTGCCCGAGGCGGTTACATGGGATGAAGCGTCATCCCAGGAGGCCGGCCTTCTGACGTCATCCAGTCCGGCCTTCTGTTATGACTTTTATCCCATGTGACCGCCACTACACCCTGTGATTGGCTGCAGCGGTGACATGGGATGAAACGTCATCCCAGGAGGCCGGACAGGAGGAAAAAGCAGGGAGTTCTGGGTAAGTATGAACTGATTTTTTTGTTTAATTAGAAATGTATTTTGCGAGCGCCGAGCATGGTCATTCTTCAGCGCTAGTCACTGTCCAGGGTGCTGAAAGAGTTACCGCCGATCAGTGCAGCCCATTAACTCTTTCAGCACCCTGTACAGTGAATAGTGCTGAACAACCCTGCTCTTTCAGCACCCTGGACAATACCATGCTCGGCGGTCGGAAACACGGAGTGCACATGGAAACCACACGGATAACAAAACGGGCACACGGATCCGTCAAAAACGGCTGATAAAACGGTAAAGGTAGTGTGCATGAGGCCTAACACTTGATTTCCTGCATCACTAATCCTTGTTTAAAAGGGATTATCCTAACATTAAAAAAAACAATCAATATAAATTTTTCCCCCCAGCGATCCAGTGCTGACGCTCTGGCATTCCTCCAAGTGTTTGTTTACATGCGGGCAGAATGTGATCCCTGCAGTCAATCAGAGGTCTCAGCGGCGACGTGTCGTATTCATTGCATCAGTGCGCCCATCGCTGAGCATTCGTGCCAGGAATACAAGACATGACTACTGAGGACTGAGTGGCTGCCGAGGTCACATGCTGCCCGCATGTAAACAATCACCTGGAGGATGGCCGTAGCATCAGCACTTCATTACAGGAGGAAATAATAGGTAAGTATTGATTGTTTTTTACATTAGGACTTTAGTAGCCGTTTCTAAAAAATGAAATACTTTAAATACCTTAGGTGCTGTATAACTGCTATAGAGCATCTAAATCACTACACTACAACACATGGTCAATATTAGACCACTATTAGGCACCTCTAAACAAACAAAATTACAGAAAGTAGCTCTAGGAAGAGCATGAGACCCATAACAACAAGAGAAGGACTTCTTGTAATGCAAATTTCTGATTTTAACTAATGAGTTACAACTGAAGTCCTGAAAGATACTTTGAGTTGAATGAAACTCCTGTAGGCTGCAGCTGCCATTCTATATTTAAAAGTGGAAAGTGGTGCTACAACATTTCTCAGAGAAATGCTACACTTAGTGTGCAAGCAATAAGTCTTAAAGGTGATTTTTTTTTTTTTTTTAAATGCAGAGGTTTTGCCACAATTCCAAAAATCACGGCAATGAAAACTAAATATTTCCAAAGAATATTACATTCTAACAAAATCAGTATTTGTCACTTTATTGAAAAACTCTGTTTCATAATAATGCTTGTCACCCATTTTTCTAATTACCAAGAGTTAAAGAGGTTGCCCGCTTTGGACAATACCTTTTATTTTTTAGACTGGTCCCCTGATTAAAGGTTAATAATGATTAGGCATGTCACGATACCAGAATTTGGACTTCGATACCGATACTTCGTTTAGTATTGCGATTTCGATACTTTGCCAACAGTAATAATAAATAAAAAAAGTTCTTCCCTTTTCTGATGTGAGGCGCGACGTGTGATGAATTTTGAATGCGCCTCACATTAATAGTAATTAATCCCATCATGTTTCTCAGTCATAATGGGTTAATGTGTGAGGTACACGATGGGGTTAGCAGTGTTTATTTCATTTTTTTACAGCGTACACATCATAAATGATGCAAAAACATTGTTGTGCGCGCCATTACTGAATGTGTATATTTTATGTATTGAGACTTATTTTAATGTTTACTGTAAAAAAGGTGTATGTGTATTTTTTTAAAATTTAACAATACTTTGTTTTTACTTTATTTTTAAACTTTAATGTACTGACATATATCAGATATGTGCCAGTACATTAGCCTGTGGACGGATAGCACACAGGCAGTTGTTAGGACATACCTCAGTATGCCCTAACAACAAGAAATATGGTAAGACAGCCCTGGGGTCCGTCAATAGACCCTGGGCTGTCTGCCCATATATGGTATGTCCCTCGATCGTGTCACAGGAATTCACTGTGACGCGATGCATGGGCATCCCCCCTTCTGAATGCTGCAGTCAGCTTTGATGGCAGCATTCAGGGGAATAACGGTGGAGATGAGAGGTTTCTCTTATCTCCGCCGTTATAGAGCGGGGCTGCGGCTGTGTAATACAGCCATTGCCCCGCTCCTGACAGGAAGTGCGCGCGCGGTCAGCATGAGGTGATGCATCCGGCGCTGCACTAATGAGCGGCGGTTCAGGCACTGACAACAGAACATGGGGGTGTTTTGTAGTGCGCCCGCCATGTTCTGTCTTCAGTGCCGCAGATCATTAGTGCAGCGCCGGCCGCATCACATCATCCTGACCCCGCGCGCATATGTCAGGACTCAGGAGCGGGGCACTAGCTGTACAGCCGCAGCCTCGCTCTCATACAGTCATGTATTACTATACTTAGCTGTGCGGCTGCGCAGCTAAGTATCGAAATACAGGAAATAGCGGTATCGAACCGTTTGGGGATGCACAGTATCGAAGTTTCGATGCACCGTGCATCCCTAATAATGATGTCCCACTTCTAGGACCCCCAGCAATCTGTTGTAATCCGTATGAGAATCTGACAGCAAGTGTTTAATTCCCCTGCAGCACCACTACAGGAAAAACTAAGCATTACGCAGATCTCTTTGAAATCAATGGGCAGTCCATGAAATGCATATACATGCCGTCTCCTCCAGACCGAGAGACGCTCTTTATTCCCTTTCTACACCTTGGCTAATAGACAAGGGTCATGAACAAGGGATTCCCCCTCTGTTAACTCAGAATGCCCTAATAAGGGTTTAAAAATGTTTTTTTCTGAGCTAAAACAACCCATTTTATGATATCTGCATCAATAGTTTTGCTGGACCATTTAAAAGCATCGAATAAAAGGAATAATGTACTAAAAAACTAAAGTAAAACTGCAACAGCCCTGTCAGGAACCTTTCACATTAGAAGAGGGATTAGAAGCGAGTAAATAACAACATGCTCATTAATGTCATCAATCTAGAGCACCTTGAGGTTGAAGTCTGGCAGACTAGGCACAGCTCCTACACTGCGGAGGTCTGGATACACACTGTGCAGAACCTGCTTCCATACTTGTTCAGCAGCAGTTAATTCGATTTCGTCAAACCAGGAACCAGTGAAGTCCTGTCTCCTGAAAGAGATGAAATGCAACAACCCATGAGCACAAGCAGAAAGGGCTCACACCAAGTGCCACTTCTGTCAAATCAATTCAGCTTACACTCCAACTGCTGGAAACTATAATGTCAGGAGGGGCCAAGGGATGCTTCCGAACCAACTCTTTGCAAGCAGCGCAGCCCTAAAGCAGTAGTCTGGATTGTTAAACCTAGGTGACTAACATTTTTCTAATGTTAACATTAACTCCTTAACGACCGCCCACCGTCTTTTGATGGCAGGCGGTGCAGGTGCTTCGTCTGTTGGCGTCGCTGATGAAACCCGGTGATGCGATGAAAGAGCGGGGAATGCCTCTGCGGTCAGCCTTGGGGACCTGGAACGGACCCCAGGGCTGTCTGCTCAGTTTGCCTGCTTTAGGGCACACTATTTGCAGCCTGTGTCATAGTGACACAGTGTAATTGATTAGCATACAGGAGTATGCTAATACATTACAAGTAAAATATATTGTTGTAAGTAAAGTTCTCCCTTAACCCCTTCCCTCTTTGGCCACTTTTGACCTTCCTGAAAGAGCCTCATTTTTCAAATCTGACATGTGTCACTTTATGTGGTAATAACTTCGGAATGCTTTCACCTATCCAAGAGATTCTGAGACTGTTTTCTCGTGACACATTGGACTTTATGTTACTGGCAAAATTTGCTCGATACGTTCAGTATTTAATTGTGAAAAACACCAAAATTTAGCGAAACATTGCAAAAATTTGCATTTTTCTCAATTTAAATGTATCTGCTTGTAAGACAGGCAGTTATACCACACAAAAATGTCGCTAACTAACATCCCCCATATGTCTACTTTAGATCGGCATCGTTTTTTGAACATCCTTTTATTTTTCTAGGACGTTACAAGGCTTTGAACTTTAGCAGTAATTTCTCACATTTTCAAGAAAATTTCAAAAGGCTATTTTTACAGGGAACAGTTCAGTTGTGAAGTGGCTTTGAGGGCCTTATATCTTAGAAACTTCCAAAAAGTCACCCCATTTTAAAAACTTCACCCCTCAAAGTATTCAAAACAGAATTTAGAAAGTTTCTTAACCCTTTAGATGTTTCATAGGAATTTTTTTGCAGATATTAATTTTTAATCTATTTTTTTTTGGTAACACAGAAAGTTTTACCAGAGAAATGCAACTCAAAGTAAAGGAGCACCTAGAGGATTTTGGGGCCTTATTATTATTAGAATATATTTTAGGCACCATGTCAGGTTTGAATGGCTCCTGCGGTGCCAAAAAACAGTGGAAACCACCCCCCCCCCCCCAAGTGACCCCATTTTGGAAACTATACCCCACGAGGAAATTATCTAGGGGTATAGTGAGCATTTCCACCCCACAGGTTTTTTGCAGAAATTATTGGAAGTAGGCCCTGAAGATGAAAATCTATTTTTTTTCAAAGAAAATGTAGGTTTAGCTAATTTTTTCTCATTTCCACAAGGACTGAAGGAGAAAAAGCACCACAAAATTTGTAACGCAATTTATCCAGAGTAAAACAATACCCCACGTGTGGTAATAAACGGCTGTTTGGAAACACGGCAGGGCTTAGAAGGGAAAGAGCGCTATTTGGCTTTTGGAGATCACATTTAGCAGGAATGGTTTGCGGCGGCGGCGATATCACATTTGCAAATGCTTTTTAAATTCTCTTTTGATCCACATTGTGCATTGTGTGCACGTACGCTCTCTTACGCATGCACTGTGATTCCCTCATTTCGGAGGGTCATCTCTGTTGTCTGCATCTCCATGGTGATGTGCGTCTATCGTCACATGACGAGGTGCGTCATCACTATGCAGACACTTTGGCGCTTCCGGTGATGGGGGTTCTCGCAACATGCGGGCTGAGCGTCGATCTGTGCATGACTCACAGGTGTGTATCTTTATTGTTGCCAGCTACTCTATAAAAGCTCCCCTCTATTTTAATATCGTCAGCCTCCTGACGAAGCCGGTCCTAGGCGAAACGCGTGTTGAGGCGTCCTGTTTCTGTGCCACATTTCACTACGTCCTGTTCCTCCACCATGTCTTTAGGTATGCCTTGCTACTTTTATTATTAGTGATCGCTGTTATTGTGTTAGTTTACTTATATAGGCTTTCTTACACATTATTCAGATTACTGCCTTATACACACTATGCAGTATTTGTAGCTTGATCTGGCATCTTTACCTCTTTAATATTTATCAGATCATCCATTTGTTTTACACTTGGTGGTATTAGGCATGGGACGTTAGTTTTTGAGATGGGTTATGTCTGTTTACCTCTTGGCATATTTACATATATACCTTTTTGCTGCTGCTCTCCGTGTGTCTATCTGTATTTAGCTATTTTTATTACATTCTATGTGATACCATGTATTGTTGTTTATAAATAAAGATATACATTTTTTTTACAATACGTGGCTGTTATTTGTGCTATACTATATATTGGTTTCTGGGCGCCTGTGGTTTCAAAACAGTGGAAACCGCCCAGAAGTGACCCCATTTTGGAAACTACACCCCTCAATGCATTCACCTAGGGGTGTAGTGAGCATATTTACCCTGCAGGTGTTTTGTAGAAATTAGTGTGCACTTGATGTTGCAGAGTGAAAATGGGATTTTTTCCATAGATATGCCAATATGTGGTGCCCGGCTTGTGCCACCATAACAAGACATCTCTCTAATTATTATGCTGTGTTTCCCGGTTGTAGAAACACCCTACATGTGGCCTTAATCTTTTGCCTGGACATTTGACAGGACTCAGGAGTGAAAGCGTACTATGTAAAATTGAGGCCTAATTTGGCGATTTACAAAGTATTGGTTCACAATTGCAGAGCCTCGGATGTGAAATAATAAAAAGAAACCCATGAGAAATTTTGGAAACTGCACCCCTCAAGGTATTTATTAAGGGGTGTAGTGAGCATTTTCACCCCACAGGTCTTTTCCATAAATGATTGCGCTGCGGATGGTGCAAATTAAACATTTATATTTTTCCCTAGATATGACATTTCAGTGGCAAATATGTTGTGCCCAGCTTGTGCTACTGGAGAGACACACCCCAAAAATTGTTAAAAGGGCTCTCCCGGATATGGCGATGCCATATATGTGGAAGTAAACTGCTGTTTAGGCACGCTGTAGGGTTCAGAGGGGAGGGAGCAACATTTGGCTTTTGGAGACCGGATTTTGCTTGATAGTAGTTTTGTTTGAGTATTGCTGGTGTTTCTGTTTAGAATGCGGGGCATATGTAAGCTGGGCAGAGTACATCAGGGGCATAGTCAGGTGGTATAATAATGGGGTAAACAATAAAATGATCCATAGATGTGTGTTACGCTGTGGAGAAATCCTTTCTGCACAGGCCGGTGTCGCACTGATAATTGTCCTTCCTTTTCCCCCCTTTTGGTCCACACTCCGCACCTATGCAGTTTGGGGAATTTTGTTGGGAAGTGTTGTCCTGGTATAATACGGGCACCCTCGCTTCCAGCGGATATATTTGGGCTCTCCCCTTCCTGGTTCCCTAATTTTAGGGCCTTGATAAATCGCCTCTTGAAACAGAATAAATGTTCCCCTCAGACCTACACAACTGCATGTTTTTTATTTCTTGACTTATTGGAGCCTTAACTAATTTGAATTCATTTTTTAATTTTTTCATAGACATAGTGGTATGAGGGCTGTTTTTTTGCGGGACGAGCTGTAGTTATTATCGGTACCATTTTGGGGTACATGCCACTTCTTGATCACTTTTTATCCTATTTTTTTGGGAGGCAAGGTGACCAAAAAAATGCAATTCTGGCATATTTTTTTTTTTTTTTAATGAAACAACTTTTTATTAGATGTGAACAACATAGAATAAACATCAGGTACAAATCAAAAGAATACATAGTCTCTTTGAATACAACATACACGATGCATGCATAACCCACCTGGACCACCGTCCCAGTACTGTACAGGCCAATTGTAAGTCATCCACTGCATCTTAAAGTAGACCCCCGTTCCCTCCCCCCTAACTCACCCCCCCCCCGCACAGTACCCCCATCTTTCCCAGGCACTAACAGCCAACCATCTCGTTTCGTTAGACGTGTGGAACAGAAGCCCTTGCAGAGTTACCCTGAGGAGTCTCCTACCGACCTGCCGTTCCATGACCGTGCAACCATTTACCCCACTGTTTATCACATTTGTGTATTGCCCCATATTTCATATATATCCGTTGTTCCAAAGATACCGTACGGTTAACATAACCCACTAGTTCAGACACCCCCGGGGGATCCGCTTGTAACCAGTATTTTGCTATCAGTTTCCTTGCATGGTATAGTACCTTTTTAATAGACAGTAATTCAGCTCTATCCCCTTCTGCCCCACCCATACAGCCCAGAAGAAATATCTTAGGCTCCAACGGAAAATCTCTACCATACACCCTCGTCACCTGGCAAAGTTTTAAAAAAAATGTTTTATACAGTGTTCACCATGCATTATAAATCACATGTTAACTTTATTCTGCGGGTCCTTAACGGCTTCAATGCTAGGCAGACCGGTAGGACAGTATTAGGCCTCCGGTTGCCATTGCAGCCACCGGAACCCCGGCAATTTCATTACTGGGGTTCTGATGAGTGCTAACACCTTAAATGCAGCGATCGCGTTTGAGCGTTGCATTTAGGGGGTTAATGGTAGGGATCAAAGCTCATTTCGGTCCCGGCCATTACAGCCGGATGTCAGCTGTAAGATACCGCTGACATCCGGCGATGATAGCACCGGCTCAGATTCTGAGCCGGTGCCAAGCATTTGGCGTATGGATACGACAAAATACGGGAAGCACTAGCTTTCCATGACTTATCCGTACGGCAAATATCGGGAAGGGGTTAAAGGGATTTAAAAAAAATAACAAAATTAAATAAATTAAAAACATGTCCCCCAAGCAGTAATGTCATAATATAGATTTTTTTCACGCATTCCTTCATTACAAAAAAAATTAGTACATTTAACCTTACGTACCACAAATGAATTGCAAAAAATCTACAAAAAATCTACAACTTGTGCCGCAAAAAACATGGCCGCAAATAGGTAAATAGTGACACTAAATTGGATTTTTATTACTCACAGTAAATGGGGAACAGAGATGGCCGTGGATATAACTGCTGCCTCTAGGAGGCGGACACTAAGGCCCTATTTACACGAACGTGTGCGTTTTGCACGCGTTGCAGTTCCGTGTGTCATCAGTTTTTGGCGCGTGGCTGCGTGATTTTCGCTCATATGCCATCGTTATGACACGCGGTTTTGAGGTTTAGAAAATGAAATGAAGGAGGTGGTTTTATTTTACCCTTCATTTCTTGAACAACTGTTGTGCGAATCACGTGCAGCACACGGAAGTGCGTCCGTGTGCTGCGCGTGATTTTCACGCACACAATGACTTCAATGGGTGCATGATGCGTAAAAAACGCTAAAGTATAGGACATGCTGTGAGTTTCACGCAGCGGACACACGATGCGTGAAAAACACGGAATGTCTGAATGGCCCCATTGACTTACATAGGTCCTTGCGACGCGCGTGATTTTCACGGACGTGAAACACGTTAGTGTAAATAAGGCCTAAGTATAATTGTTACTTCCTCCTACCAGCTATTTCCCTTCAGCAAGCACTGAAGTAAATCAGTTTTGTACAAAAGCAGTAGAAGTACACAAGCAAATGCAACAAGACAGTAAAAAAAATATCTGAATTATTTCAAGGCAAGGAAGATTGGTGGGTGCTGTGTCCCCAAATGAACGTGATGGGATTTTTTTTTTTTTACAGTAACAAAAGCAAGGGAAGCTGGGGATATATACTCACCCATAGTGCCCCATACTTACCTTGTAACGGTCCCCAGTGTAGTGTAATTCAGCGCCTGAAGGAAGGATATAGCTGGTAAAAGGAGCTAAGTCTTTTACTTAGTGTCCGCCGCCTAGTGGCAGCAGCTATACCACGGTCATCTCTGTATCTTCCAATGACACAGGACGAGAAATAAAGTTATGGCAAGGGATGAAAGGAGGCAAAATAGAAAATACTTCCTGTGGTCCTTAACCCCTTAAGGACGCAGCCTAGTTTGGGCCTTAAGGCTCAGAGCCCATTTTTCAAATCTGACATATTTCACTTTATGTGGTAATAACGTCGGAATGCTTAAACCTATCCAAGCGATTCTGAGATTGTTTTCTCGTGACACTTTGGGCTTCATGTTCGTGGTAAAATTTGGTCGATATATTCAGTCTTTATTTGAGAAAAATTGCAAAATTTAGAGAAAATTTACAAAAAATAGCATTTTTCAGAATTTAAATGCATCTGCTTGAAAAACAGACGGTTATACCACCCAAAATAGTTACTAGTTCACATTTCCCATATGTCTACTTTTGATTGGCATCGTTTTTTGAACATTATTTTATTTTTCTTGGACGTTACAAGGCTTAGAACATAAACAGCAATTTCTCATATTCTTAAGAAAATTTCAAAAGCCTTTTTTTGAAGGTGCCAGTTCAGTTCTGAAGTGGATTTGAGGGGCCTATGTATTAGAAACCCCCATAAAACACCCCATTTTAAAAACTAGACCCCTCAAAGTATTCAAAACAGCATATAGAAAGTTTTTTAACCCTTCAGGCATTTCACAGGAATTAAAGCAAAGTGGAAATGAAATTTGCAAATTTCATTTTTTCTGCTGAATTTCAATTTTATTCAATTTTTTTTTAGTAACAGAGAAGGTTTTACCAGAGAAACACTACTAAATATGTATTGTCCAGATTCTTCAGTTTTTAGAAATGTCCCACATGTGGCCCTACTGCGCTCGTGGACTAAAACACAAGCCCTAGAAGCAAAGAAGCACCTAGTGCATTTTGAGGCCTCTTTTTTATTAGAATATATTTTAGGCAGCATGCCAGGTTTGAAGAGGTGTTGAGGTATCAAAACAATGGAAACCCACCAGAAGTGACCCCATTTTGGAAATTACACCCCTCAAGGAATTCATTTATGGTTTTTGTTATCATTTTGACCGCACAGTTTTTTCACAGCACCTATTTGAATTGGGCTGTGAAATGAAAAAAATGATATTTTTTCCAATAAAATGTCATTTTTGATCAAATTTTCTTATTTTCACAGGGAACAACATACCCCATTTTGTTGCCCAATTTGTCCTTAGTGCGGCAATACCCCATTTGTGGTGATAAACTGCCGTTTGGGCCCATGGGAGGGCTCAGAAGGAAAGGAGCGCTATGTGTTTGTTGGAGTCCAGATTTTGCTGGATTGGTTTTCGGGTGCCATGTCGCATTTGCAGAGCCCCAGAGGTATCAAAGCAATGGAAACCCACCAGAAGTGACCCCATTTTGGAAACTACACCCCTCAAGGAATTCATTTATGGTTTTTGTTATCATTTTGACCGCACAGTTTTTTCACAGCACCTATTTGAATTGGGCTGTGAAATGAAAAAAATGATATTTTTTCCAATAAGATGTCATTTTTGATCAAAATTTCTTATTTTCACAGGGAACAACATACCCCATTTTGTTGCCCAATTTGTCCTTAGTGCGGCAGTACCCCATTTGTGGTGATAAACTGCCGTTTGGGCCCATGGGAGGGCTCAGACGGAAAGGAGCGCTATGTGTTTGTTGGAGTCCAGATTTTGCTGGATTGGTTTTCGGGTGCCATGTTGCATTTGCAGAGCCCCAGAGGTATCAAAGCAATGGAAACCCACCAGAAGTGACCCCATTTTGGAAACTACACCCCTCAAGGAATTCATTTATGGTTTTTGTTATCATTTTGACCGCACAGTTTTTTCACAGCACCTATTTGAATTGGGCTGTGAAATGAAAAAAATGATATTTTTTCCAATAAAATGTCATTTTTGATCAAATTTTCTTATTTTCACAGGGAACAACATACCCCATTTTGTTGCCCAATTTGTCCTTAGTGCGGCAATACCCCATTTGTGGTGATAAACTGCCCTTTGGGCCCATGGGAGGGCTCAGAAGGAAAGGACCACCATTTGGCCTACTGGAGCTTTTCTGGTGCTAAGTCATGTGTGCAGAAGCCCCTGAGGTACCAGTACAGTTGAAACCCCCGAGAAGTGACCCCATTTTAAAAACTACACCCCTTAAGACATTCATCTAGAGGTGTAGTGAGCATTTTGACCCCACAGGTACTGTGTAAAAGATAATGCGCAGCAGATGGTGCAGTGTGAGATTTGCAATTTTATATATGTATATGCCATTTCAGTGTCCAATATAGTGTGCCCAGCATGCGCCACCGGAGATATACACCCCTTAAATTGTAATGTGGGTTCTCCTGGGTACTACAATACCCTACATGTGGCTGTTATCAGCAGCCTGGGCATACGGCAGGGCTCAGAAGGGAAAGATGAGGGGGGTAAGCTGTGCGGAGTGCATCAGGGTAAATTAAAAATCAAGGGATGTATGATACATTTTAAAACAATCTTTTATACAGAGCCCTGGTTTTTCGGGACACGTGTCACATTGGTATATTGTGTTCTTCCTTATCCCCCTCTTATAGCAGACTCTGCACCTCTTTTGACTCTTTCCCTTTCCACCGGTTTGGGGACCTTCTCCTGGAAAGTGTTGCCCTGGTACGATGCGTGTGGCCTCGCTTCCAGAAGTACTGGGTGCCCCCCATTCCTGGTCCCTAAAGATTAGATCTTGAAATTCCAGGAAAGTTCCCCTCTGGCCTGCACATCGACGTAGCACATACGCATTGTACAAAGCCCTCTGTATGATGTGCCCGGCCAGCTTCTTATACCACACCGCATGGCGCTGTAGGGCTTCAGGACTTGATTTGACAAGTCCATCCCTCCCATGTACCTATTGTAGTCCAGGATGCAGTCTGGTTTGGGGGTGGCCTTTCCTTCATATATCCTAAACCTGTAGGTATACCCTGATGCACTCTCGCACAGCTCATACATCTTCACGCCATACCTTGCCCTCTTACCTGGCAGGTACTGGCGGAATTGAACCCTCCCTTTAAAATGTACCAGGGACTCATCAATAGAAATACACTTCTCAGGGGTGTATGCTTGGGAAAACCGGGCACTGGAACGGTCTAATAGGGGTCTCCGTTTATACAAACGGTCAAAACTGGGGTCATCTCAGTATAATGTAAGAAGCGAAGTATTGCCTCATTTATTTATTTTTTTAGGTTCCAGTTCAGTTCAGAAGTTGCTTTGAGGGGCCCATATATTAGAAACCCCTATCAAACACCCCATTTTAGAAACTAGACCCCTCAAAGTATTCACAACAGCATTTAGAAAGTTTATGAACCCTTTAGGTGTTTCACTGAAATTTAGAGCAAAGTAGAGGTGAAATTTACTCTTTTTATACCATTTTTTTTATAACACAAAAGGATTTATCAGAGAAACGCAACTCAATACGTATTGCCCAGATTCTGCAGTTTTGAGAAATATCCCACATGTGGCCCTCGGGCGGTAATGGACTGAAGCACCGGCCTCCGAAGCAAAAGAGCACCTAGCGGATTTTGAGCCCTCTTTTTTATTAGGCACCATGTCCGGTTTGAAGAGGTCTTGTGGTGCCAAAACATTGGAAACCCCCCAAAAGTGACCCCAATTTGGAAACTAGACCCCTTGAGGAATCCATTGTAGTTTTCATGGGGTGCATGCGGCTTTTTGATCAGTTTTTATTCCATTTTTAGGTGGCGTGGTGACTAATAAACAGCAATTCTACTATTGTTTTTGTATACTTTTTTTTTTACAGGGTTCACCGTGCGCTATAAATGACATATTCACTTTATTCTGCGGGGCGATACGATTACGGCGATACCAGATGTTTATAGTTTTTTTTTATGTCTTATGGCGTTTGCACAATAAAATACGTTTTGTAAACAATCATTCACTTTTTGTGTTACCTTATTCTAAGAGCCAGAACGTTTTTATTTTTCAATCAATAAAGCCGTGCGAGGACTTATTTTTTGCGTAACGAACTGTAGTTTCCATCAGTACCATTTTTAGGTACATGCGACTTTTTGATCTCTTTTTATTCCATTTTTTGGGAGGTGAAGTGACCAAACAATTGTGATTGTGGTACGGTTTATTAATATTTTATTTTACGGCGTTCACTGTGCGGGATAAATAATGAAATAGTTTTGTAGTTCAGGCCGTTACGGACGCGGCGATACCAATTATGTACAGTTTATTTGTTTGTTTATATATTTTTATTAATAATAAAGGACTGATAAGGGAAAAGGGGGGACTTTTACTTTTATTACTTTTAAAACTTTTATTTTCTTATTTTTACACATCTTTTTTTAACTTTTTTTTAACTTTATTACTTTGTCCCACTAGGGGACTTGGGCAGGAGGCCCTGATCGCTATTCTAATACACTGCACTACATGCGTAGTGCAGTGTATTAGAACTGTCAGCTACTCACTGACAGCAAGCATAGTGGGTCCTGACGTTGTCAGGACCCACTAGGCTTCCGTCTATGGCATAGCCGGACGCCATTGTTTGGTGTCCGGTTGCCATAGTCACCATCGCCGGCCGCTATCGCGTAGCAGGCCGGCGATGGCAGCTTAACCCCTAAAAAGCCGCAATCTCTATAGAACGCGGCTTTTAAGGGGTTAATCAGCGGGGACACAGCGATCGGTCCCCGCTGTAGGAGCTGTGACAGCTGCTGAACAAGACAGCAGCGTCACAGCTCCTGTATGTGTCGGGAGGACGGCCGAAACGGCCGTTACTCCCGAGACGTACTATTACGGCATGGAGCGCGAACGATACAGCTGCCATGACGTAATAGTACGTCAAGGAGCGGGAAGGGGTTAAAGGGGTTTTCCTACGTGGGACATTTATGAAATATCCACAGGATATGTCATAAATTTCAGAAAGATGCGGGTCCCACCTATCTCTAGAACGGGGCCCCTAAACCCTGTTCTACCTCTGTGTGTTCCGGCTGATTTCCGACCATGAAGGTGAAAGCGCTGTTGCTCAGTGTCCAAAGTCCTGTTTTCAGATGAAAGTAAATTTTGCATTTCATTTGGAAATTAAGGTCCCAGAGTCTGGAGGAAGAGTGGAGAGTCTCAATCCAAGTTGCCTGTGGTCCAGTGTGAAGTTTCCGCAGTCAGTGATGGTTTTCGGGCCATGTCATGTTGGTTCACTGTGTTATATCAAGTCCAGAGTCAGCGCAGCGTCTAGCAGGACATTTCCCAGCACTTCATGCTTCCCTCTGCTGACAAGCTTTATGGAGATGCTGATTTCATTTTCCGGCAGGACTTGGCACCTGCCCACACTGCCAAATGTACCAACACCTGGTGTAATAACCACAGGATCACTGCGCTTGATTGGCCAGCAAACTCGCCTGACCTAAACCCCATAGAGAATCTATAGGGTATTGTCAAGAGGAAGATGAGACACCAGACCCAACAATGCAGACGAGCTGAAGGCCGATATCAAAGCAACCTGGGCCTCCATAAGACCTCAGCAGTGCCACAGGCTGATCGCCTCCATGCCACGCTGCATTGATAACACCTCAGCAGTGCCACAGGCTGATCACCTCCATGCCACGCCGCATTGATGCAGTAATTCATGCAAAAGGAGCCCGACCAAGCATTGAGGGCAGATACTGGACATACTTTTCAGTAGGCCAACATTTCGGTATTAAAAATCATTTGTGAAATTGGGCTTATATAATATTCTAATTTTCTTTGACACAAAATTTTGGGTTTTCATTAACCGTTACCATAATCATCAACATTAAAAGAAAAAAAAATGCTGGAAATAGATCACTGTGTGTGCAATGAATCTATGTAATATAGGAGGTTCACTTTTTTAATTGAATTACTGAAATAAATTCACTTTTTGATGATATTCTAATTTATTGAGGACTGTATAAAGGGAGAGATTCAAACTTTTTGAGCCACACCTTGTTTTGGCTTTAACTTTTTTTTAAAAACCTGAATAAGGGCTAGGTCACACAGTTTTTTTGGTGCTGTTTTTGATGCGGAAAGCGTGGCAAAAACTGTTCAAAATCGCCTCTCATTGATTTCAATGGGAGGCAGAGGCATATTTACCGCAAGTGGAAAAGAACGCTCACGGGGGGAGAAAAAAAAAAAAAGGCGTCATGCTTTCTTCCCTCATTTCCGTCTCTGACATCAATGGGAGGCAGAGAAAGCGTATTTCGATGTGTTGATTTGCCCACGGTTCTCAATGGCCATGGCCAAAAGAGAAAAGCAGCGAAAAACGCCGCACAAAACGCAGCAAAGAGATTGAACGTACCATAAAACCTTCATCTGCAAATACACCCTGCTGCTTGTATGTGAGGCAATGTACAAAAGCAGTACGCTTGGGTTTGAAATATACATTACACTCTTTTGCAAAAAGCATACATACTATACAAACAAATGCAACACTTTTCCCTCAGGCACTGGAAACACAAAACAATCATCTTGGGGGATGATATATTTTCCATAGGCACACTCCGTTGACAGCTGTCTCCCCGCATCATGTGACCTCTTTCACACACTGATGAACCAGCTCACCCTCTATGTAGGGCTTTTGCCCCTGCTTGGAAATGACATATAGTCTTACATCAGGGGAGATTATAGAGCACACCAGCTTTTATTCTCTCCCAGCGTCTTCAGTGCTCGGCTGCTTTCAGCTTACCCTGGTTTTAAGCCTTGTTGCCTCCATCATCACGCAAGGTGTATTACGAGACAAGAATAACAGCGCAGAAATGTAATTAATTTAGCGGCCTAAGTGGCTTCACTAATCAGGTTTAAATGAATATCACCACGAGAAAGAAAAAGACGCCTGCCCGTTAATTGTTTGCTAAAGGCTGTAAACATGCAAGGGCATTTTAAAAAATATTTTATTTCCTCATCTAGAATTCTGATAGAAGAGGAACAGATACCGGTCATCAAGGAACCAAATTTGCATTTTGTAACCAAATGCGGAAAGGTTTATCAGTATGATGCTCCGAATGTATAATTATAGAGCGGCATATAAAAATCCAGGAGCTTGGGAGGCCACATCTTGAAAGCTATAAGCATGCCATCATGCCTGCCATTTCAGGAAACCATACTTCTTTAATAACTCATTTCTATTTCGATGCTAATAAACCTGGTGACCAGTACTGGGCATTCAGAAATAACGAAGAGCTGAAACATTGCCAAGACATCATTTATACCTGCAAACACAATGAGACCCAAATATTTTTAGTCCGTGATGGAAAATTGTAGTTTAAGGCCCGATGCACACGAACGGATTTTTGCGGCCACAATTCACCCTCAAATCTGCGGGTGAAATGTGGCCCCATTTATTTTAATGGGCCCATGCACACAACCGTGGTTTCCACGGTCCGTGCATTGCCCGGGAGCCTTGACCACAAAAAGATAAGACATGTCTTATTACGGCTGCATTTTGCCGTCCAGGCTCGTTGAAATGAATGCACACGACAGTGTGCGTGGCCCGTGATTTGCAGGAGGCTGCGGGTGACACTCCGCTGCCGTCCGAGCCGCAAATCACAGCCCGTGCACACCCCTACGGTCGTGTGCATGAGGCCTTAATCAATTCAATGTTTTACTCAGCTGACCGATCATCATAAATAATCATATATATTTATTGTACAGATTGTGAGGCCAAAGCCAGACATGTGTTACATTGCAAAAGCTGAAATCCTGAATGGGGTTTTAACCTTTCAAAGACCAGGCCAGTTTGAGTTTTTTCATTTTCGTTTTTTTCCTCGCCGCCTTGGAAAAGCCATAACTTTTCTATTTCTTTGTCGACATAGCCATATGAGGGCTTGTTTTTTGCGGGTTAAGTTGTAGTTGGACATAAAAATGGTTTAGATTGAGGCTGGATTCACACAAGCGTGATATACGGACTGTATGTCGCCAGTATTTCCCAGGCCGAACACAGTTCAGGTAGCTGGGCTCCTAGCGTCATAGTTATCTATGACGCTAGGAGTCCCTGTCTCGCTGCGGGACAACTGTCCCGTACTGAATACACTGATTACTGAAACATGATTACAAAACGGGACAGTTTTCCCGCAGCGAGGCAGGGACTCCTAGCATCATAGATAACTATGACGCTAGGAGCCCAGCTACCTGAACTGTGTTCGGTCTGGGAAATACCAACGACATATGAATCGAACACGCTCGTGTGAATCCGGCCTAATGAAAAAAGTTTGGAGGCGGTTTTTGGAGATTTGGACACACAAGTGGGCTGAGGGGGGCCAGTGAGAAGCAAGGCCTCTGATTTATTAACATTGGTGGCAAAGCCCATAATAGCTCCCTTAGACTATTTCCTGTAAAAGTGGGCCTAGGACCTCCTGCAGGTGGGAGACAAACAGAAGCAAGTCACCCGCAAATGCGGTGAATCTAAATTATTCCGTGCCAATCACAACGCCCCTGAAGCCCCTCCTCTATTACGCAGATGTTGTAGCAGTGGGTCCAGACCAAGGTTGAAAAGGAGAGGGGATAAGGGGGCAGCCCTGGATCCATTCTATTCAACTGGATGAGGCTGAGCTACAATATCAGACACAGCAAATCCCTAGAACGAAGGGAATCTGCACAACGTTCCTGATCATGGTTTTATTTTTGAGAACTGCAACTCTCAAGGGAACTCAGAGTAGCAGTACAAGCTCAGAACTAGGTGGTTTGTAACGCTGTGCAGGAAAGGAAAAAAATAAATCAAAAGGGGCTGCTGAGCTTTTACTTACGGTCAAAGAAAAATCACTTTAACTTGTGCAAAGACTCCTTGCCCCTTCTTTGTCCTCATCTAAGTGGTGGTTCGGTCATGATCTGTACACCTAAGACCTTCACTACGCCATATTTAATATGGAAGCTTTATGGAAAAGCTTATTATCTTGCTATTGTGGCCACGATGCAGGGCTCAGAAAACCTATTTTACACAATTTACGCTTCTTTTTGGGTTTTGCATTAATCACTGTGTCTAACTATATTTTTCTGTCACATAATGCTGTCCAGTCAAGTGAGTGCACTTTCCAAAACAAGAATCCACTTCTGACATCCTTATACTAAATCTACTGCCTTTTTCCAATGACACCTGTCAAGGGATTCACTGCATCCATATGGTCTGTCACAACATGGGAACAGGTGCAAAAACCTAAGTTACCTCATGAATAAATGTATGTATGTATGTATGTATGTATGTACACATGATTTTAAAAGCAAATGTTGTACTGAAGTCTACACTGAGCACTGATTGAGATTTACATAGACACAGGTAAAGTCACCTCAGCAGGTAACCTCAAGTATTTTTAAAACGGAAACAAAGGGGGAAAACCACACAATGTCTATAGATAGAAAACAAGCAGGTAACCTAAAAAGCAAGATATAGTAGAGCAGACGAATCACCTTGGAACAGGACAGTTTACGAAATTCATTAAATTTACATTTTCTCAAACATACGCAAATTGCGCCTTCGGTGTATAACTGAGCCCCCTCTGCACATTAACGACGTCATGGGGTTTCCTAGCAACTGCCAAAATACAGAAGCGGCGGCTTTAGCATTCGGGAACACAGCGCTCAACATGAGATCTGTATTCAGGGGCATTTAGTCACAGGGAACTGATTACTTCAGTTCCCTGTTACAGTAGATTTGGCTGTGTGTGTGACTGCCCCATCCTACTGATGGCACTGCAGGCTTGAGAGCTTAGTGCCATCAAAGAGAGCACGGAAATTAACAGGCTTCCAGCACAGGGACTACACCAATAGCCCGTTAAAAGGGTTTTCCCATCTTGGACATTTAAGGCATATCAACAGGCCATAAATCAATATGCCATAAAAGTCCGATAGATGCAGGTTCCACCTCTGGGACCTGCACCTATCCCTAAAACGTGGCCCATAAACCCTGTTCTAGCTTACTCGGCTCCGCTGCCTCCCGGCCACATCCTGGTTAGATGGTCGGGAGTTATGGAAACTTCCAAGCTCACTGAGCTACGCTGTTTCCGTACTCTAATAGAAGTGAATGGGAGTTCCGGAAACAGCAAAGCTCGCCGTGCTGCGCTGTTTCAGTAACTCCCACTCACTTCTTTGGGAGTTACGGGAACAGCGTAGCTCAGCGAGCACTCGGCTGTCTCCGTAACTTCCGACCACCTAGCCAGGATATGGCTGGGAGGCAGCGGAGCCGGGTAAGCTAGAACGGATTTTAGGGGGGGGGGGGCCCGTTCTAGAGATAGGTGTGGGTCCCAGGTACCAATCAAAGACTGCCAATGTCTTTCTGATATTCTTATTACTCGACCTCCCCTTTACAAAGCCCACTTGGTACTCTTCTTCCAATTCCGGCATATAATCAGCCAACCTATTTTTAAATATCATAATTCAGCAAAGATATAGGTCTATATGATTATGGTAACATTAGCGCTTTATCGTTTTTTGCCATTATGGTTATATAGGCCAGGTTGTGGGAGAGCATTTTCTTTTCCTTTTGAGATATTTCCCTAAATGCTTTTTCTAAGGTGTCCCCTATTTTTGTTTTTAACATCTTGAAAAATTCTGAGGAATAGCCATCAGGGCCTAGTGCTTTGTTTAGAGACGATTTGTCAATTGCTGCCAAAATTTCTGATTTGGTCACTTCTTTATTTACTGCCACTGCCTTTTTGGAAAATAAAAAAATATATCCATATGTCACAGATAGCAAGTATACTTTCTGATTGAAAAAAGGGGTCAGAACATGAACAAAAGTTCATGCTGCCTCCCCCTGGGGTCATCTGCAACCATACAGAGAGAGGAGGAGGATCACAGACTCCCCTTCTCTCCCTGCACACTGCCAGGATGTCCCCACTGCCCCCCCTCCTCCTTCACATCGGCTGAAGTAAGATATGCAAATATATGCAGCTCTCCCTTCAACTTGCTGTAGCCCCGGCTAGATCGTAGCTATGCAAGAATCTTGACTTTAAAGAGAAATGGCCCTTGTACCTGAAGCACGTTAAATTACACGGGCCGCCTGATCCTGTACTGTGACAGGGAACTGAAATAATCAGTTCCCGGTCTAACAGAAAAACGACTGTTCCCGAAAACAGAAGCCACGGCTCCTGCATTTGGGAAGTTGTAGTCACTAATTTACAGTTTTTGGTTTCTGCCTTTTGCGTATAGAAGAATATAGCAGTATCTTACTGACAACTCACAAGTTAAGTGCCGGCTGTAGTCGGACCTCCACCTCTTGTCCACATGGAGCTGTGGTTACACATTTCTTCCTCTTCAGCTTGAGCTTAGCAGACCTCTCTTCAGACATCGTGAAAAACCTACAAAGAAGAGGGGAGGTCAGGTATGAAACATTCATTTAAGGGGTTGTCTCATTGCACGCTAAAAATCCCCTTCTGTAAGAGTGGCTCCCATCCTGGCACTCGGCAAGAATCTGAATTTGAATATGAATGGTGTGTCTGGCCAGAGAACGCTCTCACCGGAAATCAGCTGTTTGCATATAATAGGGTTGTCCCAGCAGACACAAATGTTTTAACATAGTTTACTCAACATTTATCAGCGCTGTCTGAGGCTAGGGATACATAGCTACCTGTACAGGTCAATGCAAGAGTGATATTTTTTTTTTTAATGCACTAATAACAGTGTGCACACAGCGGCACAGTTCTATGCCATTTTTAATGGGGGAGATTTACAAAGCAAAATGCTCCAGATTTCTTGTCCAAAATTGTGCCAAAAAAGAACGTGGCGGCACCAAATTTATTATGTGTTTCAGTGGGTATTCAGATGTTAAAGCGGAGGTGCGGTTTTTGCCGCACATCCAAAAACAAGGCAAGAAATGCACGGGAATTGCTGTGGTTTTGCAGTTTAAGGCCCAGTTCACACAGCATTTTTTGGTGCCAATTAATGAGGGGGAAACTGCGTCTGAATCAGCGCAAAAAAATGGCTCTTTCTTTACATATTTCACTGTGTTGACAGGCGTTTTCTTTCCCGAACAGTTTTTGTCCATTTGCAAAAAAAAAACACTTTTGAACTGCCTTTGAAATCAACAGGAGGCAAATGCGCCATTTGTTTGGAGCGGTTTTTGACCAAAAACTGCCCACAGTTCTTTCATTTGCAAAATAACAAAAAAACACCTTAAAAAAAAAATATTATTTTGCCTCAAAAATCCAGAAGGAAATTTTAAGAACATACCCTCAAAGGGGTTTTCCCATAATCAAAATGTTTCACTGGATAGGTTTCCAAGTATATAAAATTGATCAGTGGGGGTCTGACCGCTGGGACCCCCACTGATTCCGAGCTTACCTGGCTGTCTATGTGCGCCCCATACGAATGAAGCGGTACTGCGCATGCTCGGCCTCCGCTCCATTCACTTTCTATGATGCTGCCCGTATCTTGGGCAACTGAATTAAGTGGTGACCGAGAATGGGACGCACAGGGACGGCCATGTATGCCCGTTCTCGGGATCTATTGACGTCAGACCCCCAACGATTAGATATTTATCTCCTATCCTGTGGAGGTGATAAATATGGATTATGTGACATCCCCTTTAATGACCTGCACGTGGCAAAAACCAAACACCTTTTTTTCCATGCATTTCTCAATCACACAGCAAGAACTGCAATGTCTGAACACACACAGAAACTTTAAGGCCCCATGCACACGAACTTATTTATGTGGGCGCAATTAATTGCAGCCCCATTTCAATGGGCCCATGCACACGACCGTTGTTTCCATGGAAGGAGAGGACATGTCTTATTATGGCCGTATTTCGCTCATAGAAATGAATGTACTCGGCCATGCGAATAGCCCGCGATTTGCGGGCGGCCTGCGGGTGACTACGGTCGTGTGCATGGCGCCTTACGGTTTCGTGTCTAAGGCTCCTTTCACATCACCGTTACAGTACGTTTAGCTCTCTTCCATAGGAGGAAGAGATGGACGAGAGTCCAAACGGAAAGCAGCGCTTCCGTTAGAATTCCACTGATTTCAATGCTAATTTTTTTCGTTTTAGATGCTTTCCGTTTGGACTCTTGTTCATCTCTTCCTCCTACGGAAGAGAGTAAACGTACTGTAACGGTAGTCTGAACTTAGCCTAAGAAGAAAAGTGTGGCTAGGAGTCTTAAAATGGTTGTCCAGTCATTAGAAATGGATGGCCTATCCTCAGTATAGGCCATCAACATCTGATCGGTGGGCGTCCGACTCCCGACACCCTCACGATCAACCGTTTTAAAGGGGCCCCCGGGGCTCGTATGAGCGCGGCTTCCACTTCATTCATTATCTTCTGGTACCGTGAATCACCGACACTTGTAATGGCGGTTCACAGAATATTTACTTGAATGGGAGGAGGCTGTAAGGCCCCATGCACACGACCGTGCCCGCAATCACGGCCCGGCCGCTGACTGACAGCCGCATTTCTGGGCCGTGCTCCCATACAAAAAACGAAAGAACGGACATGTTCCATAATTCCCGGAACATTTCCACGGCACGGACACCCTTCCGTAGTGCTACGGAAAGGTGTCAGTGTTCAATGAAAGTGAATGGCTCCGTTTTTGCGGACCGCAAGGTTTTTTGCTGTCGTGTGCATGGGGCCTAATACTGTGACCCGCCAGCAGGAGTGTCAGCAATTCACAGCAGATAAGGAATGAAGGGGAAGCAGCGCTCGTACACGTCAGGATAGTTAATGACGGTTCCGTCAAACACGGGCCGCACCTGGATGGCTTCCGTGTGCAGTCCGTTGTTTCACGGACCAGATTCAATGGAAAGGCCGAGACTGTTCCGTAAAAAACGGGCAGGAGTAGGACCTGCACTACTTTTGACGGAACGACCGCACGGTCACTTTAAAACAACGGAAGTGTGCACGGCCCCATTGAAATAAATGTGTCAGGGCGCTATCAGTTGATAAAACGGAAGTGGGCACGAGGCCTAAGGAATTTCTTAGGATTGTAAAACCCCTTTAAAAAATGCCAGATTTATTAACGTCATAAGCCATTTATTTTGTGCAAAATACAACAGCCAAAAGTGATAGGAAAGTTTAACGTCTATCATTCTGCGTGCGCCATTGTGATAATTTTTGATAATTTTGGCGCGGTCTCGGTCAGGTCTAATTTACTCTTTTAGCTTTAGGTCGGTTTTCATCCCATTGAAAAAAATGCCATATTGCTGCAGGAAATACATCTCATCTGGGGTCACTGTACAATTGTGAGATCCCAGTCATTGCAGGTTTTTCTCCTCAGCCCTCACTCTTATCTGGCACTGAACGAGTTACATGCTATCCCCTCATCATAAACATGGAGGTTCACAGAGCCACGATCAGAGCCGTGCGGTGAGGGCCGCGCAATAACGTGTCATTACCGCATTGTTCTTGTGATTAATTATAAATCACGCTGCAACCTGATTAAAGACTCACAACGTGCAGCAATGTGACTGCTAATAACAGGGAGCCGCCATCATCACGAACATACATACACGGAGCCGCCATCATCAGGAACATACATACACGGAGCCGCCATCATCAGGAACATACATACACGGAGCCGCCGCTGCTGACAGGACGGACGCTCAGATCTGAGGGGGGAAACGCGGGATCTGCGCTCTCCGCCCCGTGTGTGAGGGCGGGAAATGGCCATATCTCAGCTGCCACTTTACCTCAGGCTTCCTGTCAGCGCTATGTACGGGGCACAGCAGCCCCGATAATAAACCTATCACGTATATCGTGCCGGTTCATGGTGGCGCGGGGAATCTCACTATTCTGCGACATTCATATACTATGTCAACGTAGCGACTAAAGGACGGCACTGCCTCTCTATGCAGTATTGTCCAATGGGCTGCAAGCTGTTGTTGAAACTACAACTCCCAGCATGCCACTTTTGGAGAAGTAGTCTACTATTTTCACAGTAAATATAAAGATATACTCAGACGGTGCGATTATGCTGCAGGGTAGTTGCCACGTGGCAAATTGGTTCAGTTTTGCAGCAAGCACAGGTGAAACTTATTAAAACCACACAACAATCGCACCTGTCTGAATATATTCTTATGGTATCCCCATCTTTGCAGGGGCGTAAATAGGAAACACTTGGCAAACTTTTGACTGGGACCCCCTCCCCTGGGTGCCACACACAGCTCACCCTTGTAGATAGTGTCTCTCCCCCCGTAGGTAGTGCTATACTTTCAAGTAGAACAATCGATGCGGCGCGCAGCAGCAATTTTTTTCTTTTAAGCCATGCCTCTAATCCCATGCAATCCCGCCCATACACACCCGGTTCAGCCCACACAGTATCATGCTCCCATAGTGCCCCCCATACAGTATAATGCCCCCATAGCTGCTACCATACAGTATAATGCCCCCTATGGTATAATGGCCACACAGATGCCCCATGCAGCATAATACCCCCAAAGCTGCCCCACACAGTATAATGCTCCCCATAGCTGCCCCCACACAGTATAATGCCCCCCATAGCTGCCTCACACAGTATAATGCTCCACATAGCTGTCCCACACAGGATAATGCCACCCATAGCTGCCTCACACAGTATAATGCCCCCCATAGCTGCCCCCACACAGTATAATGCCCCCCATAGCTGCCCCCACACCGTATAACCCCCATAGCTGCCACCACACAGTATAATGCCCCCCATAGCTGCCCCCACACCGTATAATAACCCCCATAGCTGCCACCACATAGTATAATGCCCCCCATAGCTGCCCCACAGCATATTGCTTCCCATAGCAGCCCCCACAATATAATGCCTCCCATAGCTGCCCCACAGCATATTGCCTCCCATAGCAGCCCCCACAGTATAATGCCCCCCATAGCTGCCCCACGCAGTATAATGCCCCAAGTGGTTTCCAAGAATGGGACTAGTGAACGGGGCAGCGCATGCGTGAGGCTAAGGTTTCCACCCGGCCTTATCAGTGTATTTACGATCAGGCCGCTGCCCGTAAAAAATTTTTTTTACCGGCCTCATTTTTTGGTTGACACTAACCGTCCCGGATCCAGCAGGACAATTCTAGATTCCGGGCCGTGTCCCGCTCTCCCCGGCAGCCGGTGGCATGTCCCGGTTTTAACTGTATCTGTGTCCTCGGTTGAAACAAATAGTGGAGCAGGGAGCCGTCGGCTCCCCACTCCACCATTCATAACGTAAAGCCAGCCATGAGCAGCTCAGCGCAGACAGGCACAATGCAGTGACATCATCGCACCTGTCTGCCCCGAGCCATACACTGCACAGACCGGAGAAACAGAGGGATCTCCAATCGTCATGGGAACAGGGTTAGGCGAATATTTATTTTATTAGACACAAAAAATGCCATTACACTGGGTGTGGAGGGCAACTATGTGGACATTATACTGTGTGGGGGCAGCTATGGGGGCATTATACTGTGTGAAGAGGCACTATAGGGGCATTAGCCTGTGTGGGGGAAGCTATATGGGGCAGTATTGTGTGATGGCAGCTACAGGGAGCCACAATGGCGCTATTTTCGGGGGATGGGGTGGGGGTTTGCCATCTTCAGGCAGGGTGGTGCTATCGACAAGATTGGAGTCCCTGGCCAGAGATCTTGTGATGCTCTGGCCAGGGACTCCATAGTTGAAAGCCCGACATCACTGTCCATATATGGACAGTGCTGTCAAGGGCTTCCCTGGGCTCAGCGCTCATAGTAGCGCTGTGTGCGGGGAAACCTCGGCCAAGATCAGTTTTTACCGGCAGTTACAAGGATTGTTTCCTGAAAAGTGGCCGGTAAAAACTGATCGATTGACTTCTATGGGACACGTGGGGCCGTCAAAACGGCCAAAAAATAGGACATGTCCTATTTTTTAACAGCCAATGTTTATGGGCCGTTGCAAAAACGTCCGTCACACGGCCGTTTTTCACTGTCGTGTGAATGTAGCCTAATAAAATATATTACAATATTTTATATTTACTTGAGATACCCTTTAAGTGTAAAATCAGTGTTTTAAGCCATGCCCCAGCCACGCCCCCTTTCCCCGGCATCAAGCGATTAGGTGCCACTCTGACTGTTCGTGCACCAGAGATCTTTGCGCTATAATTTACACCAGTTTTCTATCGTCCATTGTGGTGGCCACGCCCCTTCTGCTAAGCCCCCTCCACTTTTCTGGAAAAAAAAAAAGCCGAAAAAATTGAAAAGTCGCAACATTTTTGCGCAAAAAAACTAATTTTACAGCAAGTTGCGTAGAGGGCTTCATAAAATCCCCCCATTGCTATTAGGGGAGAATATCTCCATACACATGCAGTCTGATGCCTCTGCCCTGTGCATGAACTCTTAACATCTGCGCTATGGGTTCCATTTGTAACAGAAGCTAAAACACTGTGCAGGATCATCATATGATCAATCTGATCAGCGCCTGGCGGACCCCATTGACTTATATTGAGGACCATTGGGATTCCATCAAGGTTCCCGATGCTGCACTATTTTTGCCCCCAAAAGTAACGCAACTCAGACGGCGGCTCACAACACTAATGTGAACAGAGCCTTAGGTCTCTTTGACACGGCAGTATCAGTATCTTGCATCAGTATTTGTAAGCTAAAACTAGTATTGGATCCAAAACACGGAAGTAGTAAAAATTAAAAGGTAAAATGCTCGTATTACGATCCCAAATACACTTTGAAAGCGTCTACAAGTAACTTTACTTGTTTTCCATGGTAAAAAGCTGTGAAGTTCATACAAGACTTAATTTTACGCCGCTGTTTGAAGAAAGAAGTGTATGTCACTTCTTGAGGCATTTTTGAAGCAGATTTTTCACATTTACCATTCACAATGCCAAAAGCGATTTTAAAATACACTTCAAAAACACTTTGAAACTTTTTCTGCTAGAAATTAATCCATGTGAACAGGCCCTTATACTTTTTCTCTATGTAGGGTCCACTCCTAGTTTTGGTTTACAAATACGGATGCAACATACGGCCATGCAGTACCAGCAGAGTGGGGAGATTTGGATAGATCTCATCCACACGCTGTGTAAAAAACATCAGCCGAAAAAACATTCATGAATTAATCTGCGGTGTGTTTTTTTTAATCCGCAGCATGAAAAAAACGCACTGCAGATTAAAAAAAAGCAGCGCAGGTTAATTTATGAACGTTTTATCAGCTGGTTTTCTATTAAGGGTTTTCCCGATTGAATTCAATGGAGAGGTAAAACCCGCAACAAATCGCAAATGTGCTGCTATTCCGCCGCAAAAATCGGAACTCAGAAAAAAAAAGCTTATAAAAGCTTACTATATACTTCTCCGTCCAGGCCAATCACAGGCTGCAGCGGTCACATGGGATGAAATGTCATCTCAGGAGGCCGGGCTGCAGGACATCAGGGGGACGCGTCGCCATAATTACAGAAACTGGAGTATGCATAGGGTTTGTTTTTTTTTTTAAAGTGCTGTTTTCGCAGGGAACGTTGTGGCCAAAACACTGCACCACAATTTGGTGCGTTTTTTCGGATGGAATTCCCTGTGGTGTCCAGCGCAGATACACTGTGTACTTTTACGCAATGTATCTGCCCTGTGTGAACATGGCCTTAGAGTTGGTAAAAACAAATTCTGCCGAGCGGTTTCTTTTATGAGATTCTGGGAAAGCTGGGTGACAATCAATATGACCCAGTATTCACACTCCTGAACAGCAAATCTAACTACTCCATATTTGTTTCCATTACTGCTCCATGCAGGAGATGTATATTACGTACGTCTACATCTATATTACGTACAGCTCATGCAGCGTTTAAAAAATATCTGTCATAGAGCTTGTATCTCAGTGAATTCTGTGCTACTGTATGGTGCTTACATGTGGTACCGCATTCTCCCCAAACAGCAATGCCTCTAAGGCTGGGTTAACAAGACCTATTTCCAGACGTAATGGAGGCGTTTTACGCCTCGAATTACGTCTGAAAAAACGGCTCCAATATGTCGGCAAACATCTGCCCATTGCTTTCAATGGGCTTTACGATGTACTGTGCAGACGACCTGTCATTTTACGCGTCGCTGTCAAAAGAGTGTGCGTAAAATTACAGCCTCGTCGAAAGAAGTGCAGGACACTTCTTGGGACGTAATTGGAGCCGTTTTTCATTGACTCCAATGAAGAACTGCTCCAAATTACAGCCATAAAAGACGCCCCGCAAAACGCGAGTACATGCAATTACGTCTGAAATTTAGGAGCTGTTTTCTCCTGAATACAGCTCCGTAATTCCAGACGTAATTGCAGTTATTGTGTACACATACCCTTAGTCCCTTGAAAACAGCTCCGTATTTTGAGACGTTTTTGACTCTGCGTGTGAACATACCCTAAGGGAGAACACCTCCATAATACAGAACGCAATTCAATTCAGAGGTGGCCACAATCAACGCTCAGCCTTGATCTCCTATGGACTTGACTGGAGGGAGCCGCAGCCACCTCTCCATTGAACTTAATGGAGCATGCGTCCAGGAGTCCGCAAATAGGGGTCACCGAAACCCTTGAGGCCCTTCGCACATGGGACGAAAATGCTGCAGAATCCACACGGAAAATTTTCCACATAGAAATCAGAGCATGCAGCGGATTTTCAAAACAGCAGGCTCATTCTGTGCTAGATGTTCACAGCGGATTCCATCCTTTTCAATGTGGAAGGGGTGAAATCCGGGGTAAATCCTCAGCAAAATCCCCAAGTAACACATCGGAAAGAACCACAACAAATCCACCCTGAAAGTAAATTATGAAACCAAAGAAACGGTTATGGAAAAGTTCAGCATAAATGCGCCAAACGCACGCACCGAGAACAGTGGGAACATTAGATAAGTGATTTGTTGTTTGTGTTCTGCTTTGTAACACTTTTTTATTTCCAAATATTGGAGGGTCTGGTCATATTTTTCATATATTTGGACCGCTGCCTCTTAATTCTTGGACAGCGATCCTATAACAGCAGCCACACTGCCCATATATCAGTGAAAGTTTCAAAATAAAACAACATTTTAACTTGATTCTTATATATGTCATGGCACTATGGAGTTAATTCCAGCCTAAACCAATGTGTTTCCGGTATACAAAAGAGGCGAATTAGCTAGAATAAATAGCTGATGTTTTCTAGGGATATAAATGACTTTGGGCCATTCATTTCACTGTAGGCTTTCAGGCTGTGTTATGCCTTATGTCTCCCATATAGTTTATAGCTCTTTGTTTTAGATATATCTGCCCTGCAGCTAAATGTTCTTGGAAATCGTATTTCTCTGTTGACATTGCTGCATATGTCTGCTGCCGTTATATTCTCTAGTGCATTGCAATGTAATGTTCATTGTCATTTTCCTGCTTTGTTATTCCATGCGATGCTTTATGCATATGTTTACTGCATTGAAGATGTGCATAAAGCTTAATCCATCAATATAATACAGTGCACGGCTGTTGTATCTATTTCTATATACCACCTCACAATACTACAAAATATACAGGTTATGTGTTGCGGTTTCATACTTATGACTTTTTTTTTTTAGTTAAACAGTGTATAGGTGATTAAACATTGTTCTAATTTTTTTAATTTTTTCACGAGTCAGGAAATATTATAAATTAGATTCTAATTTATAATATTTCACAGTGCTGGTCACTAGATGGAGCAATTCCCAAAATTGCAGCATTGCATGTGGTAAAGCAACCACATTGCTTTATGCTGCAGAATTTGAGAAAACTCACTCGCTCTAGTGAGCTCTCAGAATCTCCCCCCCCCCCCTCCTTTATCCTGGCTAGTGCCAGGAGAAAGGAGGGGATTGAACGGTCAAACCTCCTACACTGTGTGTCGCCATTTTTTGAGCTAACACACAGTGCAGTAGGTTAACACACAGTAAAACACGTACATACGCAGACCTAACTTACCTGCTCCTGCCGCCGCCGCTCCCTCCGGTCCGTCCGCTACCTCCGTTCCAAGTGCACAAGTCCGGAAGACACGACCGGAAGTAGTAATCTTACTGTCCGGCCGCGACTTCCGGTCCACAAGAAAATGGCGCCGGACGTCGCACAGTTCAAGACGGTTGTAGATGCCCCAGAGGAAGCCAGAAGGGCGAAACCCAGGGTCGGGTTGCATTATTTGGCGTGTTACAAGAGCTTATCTTATGCTTTTATCTATATCCATTTTTGTAAGTATGGAATAAAGTTGTGGAATTTGCAGTTTCCAAAAGGTAGTGCACTATCTCCTTTTTCTACCTTGTTGGAGATTTAGAACATCACGTACGAGGATATACACAGCAAGCAGTTGCATTTCTGCAGTTTCACTTCTGTGTGGAACCACAAGTACCAGCGAGATATACACACCAGTGGAAATTTGGATCATTCTTTCTGCATGCTAGCTGGGGGGAAGGTCAAACCCTTGATGGACACTTCAGACTGTACATCTACAAGCGTCTGAGCGGTAAAAAACTATCAAAAGCAAATTGATCTAAAAATTTTTTTTTTCGTGACACTGGTCCTTTAAGTTGGGATCTGTTCCATAATGTTAGTGTGAACAGAGCCTGAGCCACTGAAAATTGCATGGCGGTACGGTGCTGTATCATTTCCCTAATGATTTAGGCTGGCATCTGCCATCATGTACTAGCATATACTGGGGTATGACGGGGACATTTATCAGAACTCGTGCAAAGGAAAGTGGAGCAATTGCTTATAGCAACCAATCAAATAGATTAATTAGTTTGTCGCTATGAGCACCTGCTCCACTTTTTGCCTTGCACTTGTTTTTCGTAAATTTCCTCCGAAGTGCTTTGCTGTGAGGGTCTCATTCGCATACTGTATATAAGTCTATGATTTTGATTTGTGGTTTTTTTTTTTTAAACAATTACATTTTTCCCAAACGCAGCATGATCTTGGTATAGCATCATTTTCACGTGTCCGATTCTAGCTTTTCTGCTGCCGGAGGTGAAAATTGAAATGACGCCCCCCAGACCTTGGTTGAGATCCCCCTGGCTGTTCTACATCACTAGCAGCCTCCTCCAACTCTTGCGGATGCGCTGTTGCCTTGTACTCCCCTGGCATGCTGGGTGCAGTGATGAAGGGGCAGAGTACACCTCGCTTCACGATGCGTGTCCAAGTAGTACAAGGCAATGGCGCATCCAAGAAAGCTGGAGGAGACTGGTAGTGATGTATAACTGCCAGGGGGATGTCAATCAAGCATTTAAAGGTGGGTTTGGAGGCAGGACTATGTGACTCTTCAGGATAGCTGCACCACCCCCTGGACCCTTTAATGAGTAATTAGCATATAGTGTGCACCGTTTTA
Organism: Rhinoderma darwinii; assembly: GCF_050947455.1. Classification (NCBI taxonomy): domain Eukaryota; kingdom Metazoa; phylum Chordata; class Amphibia; order Anura; family Rhinodermatidae; genus Rhinoderma; species Rhinoderma darwinii. The sequence continues at coordinate 28,858,110 of NC_134696.1, forward strand.
AAAGTTGATTTTAAAGATTTTGCTGCATCTGAAAAAAACATACAAGGGAATGCTTGGAAATATTGTCAGGTCATGTATTACTGCATGGTGGCGGCTCAAGGGGTTAAAACTACCTGACAGGTTCCCATTAAATATACAATGAATTGAAAACAATTCCATCTGCCCTTCAATTTTGTTATTAGAAATATATCCTATAATAATCTTTATTTATATAGCGCCAACATATTCCGCAGCACTTTACAATTCAGAGGGAACATGTACAGACAATATCCTATATAATTACAGCTCATACATATTTACAGTATCAGAACAAAGCTCCCTACATGAATACAGCACCAGAATCAAGCTCATACATATATACATCAGATCCAAGCTCAGTACATATATACAGTACTAGAACCAAGATCAGTATATAAATACAGCACCAGAACAAAGCTAAATACATATATACAGCACCAGCACACAAATACAGCTCAATTTAGTGCAACCCCTGCTGTATAGGTTTGTATGACGTAAAACGACTGCTCCCAGCATAGCCCAAACAATGGTAAATCATACCACCCATCATCTCGCTGCTTGTCATACAGTGACTACAGTACAGATTAGAGGCAGTATAAACATTTACATTAAGTGACTCACAGGTGATGTCTGCTCAGATTCTAGTTCTTTTTCTCTTTTCTTCTCCATCCAATCCAGACCTCTATGATGACTTCTCCCAGCCACAGCCCATTTCTACAATTTGCCGCTCAGCTGTCTTCAACTTCTCATTTTTAAAACATTTCTGCACCTATAAACAAAGATAAAATTCTCACGGTGCCACACACTACGCCCCTAAATATCATAGCACACACACACAGTGCCCCCTGTAGACAGTGCCCCCATAGAGCCCCCTGTAGACATGGCCCCACATAGAGACCCCTGTAGACAGTGCCCCACATAGAGCCCCCTGTAGACAGTGCCCCACATAGAGCTCCCTGTAGACAGTGCCCCACATACAGTGAAGGAAATAAGTATTTGATCCCTTGCTGATTTTGTAAGTTTGCCCACTGTCAAAGACATGAACAGTCTAGAATTTTTAGGCTAGGTTAATTTTACCAGTGAGAGATAGATTATCTAAAAAAAAACCTGAAAATCACATAGTCAAAATTATATATATTTATTTGCATTGTGCACAGAGAAATAAGTATTCGATCCCTTTGGCAAACAAGACTTAATACTTGGTGGCAAAACCCTTGTTGGCAAGCACAGCAGTCAGACTTTTTTGTAGTTGATGATGAGGTTTGCACACATGTTAGATGTAATTTTGGCCCACTCCTCTTTTGCAGATCATCTGTAAATCATTAAGATTTCGAGGCTGTCGCTTGGCAACTCGGATCTTCAGCTCCCTCCATAAGTTTTCGATGGGATTAAGGTCTGGAGACTGGCTAGGCCACTCCATGACTTTAATGTGCTTCTTTTTGAGCCACTCCTTTGTTGCCTTGGCTGTATGTTTCGGGTCATTGTTGTGCTGGAAGACCCAGCCACGAGCCATTTTTAATGTCCTGGTGGAGGGAAGGAGGTTGTCACTCAGGATTTGACGGTACATGGCTCCATCCATTCTCCCATTGATGCGGTGAAGTAGTCCTGTGCCCTTAGCAGAGAAACACCCCCAAAACATAATGTTTCCACCTCCATGCTTGACAGTGGGGACGGTGTTCTTTGGGTCATAGGCAGCATTTCTCTTCCTCCAAACACGGCGAGTTGAGTTAATGCCAAAGAGCTAAATTTTTGTCTCATCTGACCACAGCACCTTCTCACAATCACTCTCAGAATCATCCAGATGTTCATTTGCAAACTTCAGACGGGCCTGTACATGTGCCTTCTTGAGCAGGGGGACCTTGCGGGCACTGCAGGATTTTAATCCATTACGGCGTAATGTGTTACCAATGGTTTTCTTGGTGACTGTGGTCCCAGCTGCCTTGAGATCATTAACAAGTTCCCCCCGTGTAGTTTTCGGCTGAGCTCTCACCTTCCTCAGGATCAAGGATACCCCACGAGGTGAGATTTTGCATGGAGCCCCAGATCGATGTCGATTGACAGTCATTTTGTATGTCTTCCATTTTCTTACTATTACTTATGGTTTTGTAGCCCATTCCAGCCTTGTGCAGGTCTATGATCTTGTCCCTGACATCCTTAGAAAGCCCTTTGATCTTGCCAATGTTGTAGAGGTTAGAGTCAGACTGATTAATTGAGTCTGTGGACAGGAGTCTTTTATACAGGTGACCATGTAAGACAGCTGTCTTTAATGCAGGCACCAAGTTGATTTGGAGCGTGTAACTGGTCTGGAGGAGGCTGCACTCTTAATGGTTGGTAGGGGATCAAATACTTATTTCTCTGTGCACAATGCAAATAAATATATATAATTTTGACTATGTGATTTTCAGGTTTTTTTTATATAATCTATCTCTCACTGGTAAAATTAACCTAGCCTAAAAATTCTAGACTGTTCATGACTTTGACAGTGGGCAAACTTACAAAATCAGCAAGGGATCAAATACTTATTTCCTTCACTGTAGAGCTCCCTGTAGACAGTGCCTCACATACATAGTGCCCCCCACAGAGCCCCCTGTACAGACCACCCCCATAGAGCCCCCTGTACATAGTGCCCCCCATAGATAGTGCCCCCCATAGAGCCCCCTGTAGATTGTGCCCCATGTAGATAGTGCCCCCATAGAGCCCTCTCTAGATAGAGCCCCCCTTGTAGATTATGCCCCACATATAGCCCCCTGTACATAGTGCCCCATATATAGCCCCCCTGTACATAGTGCCCCACATATAGCCCCCTATAGATAGTGCCCCACATATAGCCTCCTTGTAGATAGTGCCCCACATATAGCACCCCCTGTAGATAGTGCCCCACATATAGCACCCCCTATAGTGCCCCATATAGCCCTCCTGTAGATAGTACCCCACATGTTGCACTTCCACAGCAGGCTACCGCCTGAGGCGAGAAGCGCCTCTCGTCTCATGGTCTGTGCAACCCTGAGTAGTGGTAGTAGTAAAACACACGATGTTCACAGTGGCTAGGGTCGTCTCACTAATATTCTCTCACTTCCAGGGCTGGGACAGTGAAGAGGAGGTGCACTATAGGATAGTGGTGGTAGTAGTAGTCCCCCGGGGCACAGCCTTGGATAGCCTCCCAGCCTGTTGTAGGTTGGGGTGTCCTTGATGGTGTAGCGCAATAAGGCAGGAGACAGGGACTTCATGAACTCACTTTTACCTTTACTGAAGGCAGTCAATCTGCAACAGAGTCACAGTTCTGGTTGTAGCAGACTTCATAGGAAACAGTGCAGGTCTGTCACTTATTTCTTTTCCCTTCCGATCAGCTATTCTCTATATGCGGTTCCCAGTTGCAGGGACCACAACTTTTTTGGTTGGTAATTCCGTCTACGCTGTACCAAACTATTAACTTCAGAGCAGCATGGAACCTGCAGGAATTGCTAGGTTAGGCCAGTGACCAAGTAACCTAGTCTTAGGTGTGAGGTCCAAGAAATGTTCACCTCAAAAACTCTCACTCCTCCTGAGAGAGCTTCCTTTCTTTACCTCATCCTGCCCTAGACTCAATAGTCAACAGGGAGGGGTCAGACAACCCAGGCTGTAGCTCCACCCCTTTTTCAGAAGCACCTTAGAGATGCTATATAATGAACTTGGCCTATTTCCTGTGTCCAAAATCTGCCAAAAATGTTCTTAAAGGTACATATACAATGAAGTGCAACAGCATGGAAAACATTAAATCAAAAAAGAAGAAACGGTCACGACCATATACTTGAAAAAATACAAAAAGTCCTTTATTGTAGTCAATTAGACACATACAAACAGACAACATAAAACACAATAAGAACGTATAACCCTCGCAAATTAAAGGATGGAATCAGAACATTCACGCAGCGGATCAACCAGATAGTAATCCGGTCAAAGGATCCCCCAAAAATGCTAAAGTATGTGGATAATAAATCTTTGAACAGGTAATAGAAATGACATTTTTTTGCACAGATTGGTATATAGAATATAAGAAGAGTAAAGGCAATAAAGATATCACATTTGAGCAACAAAATACCTACACCTGCCGAGTACGGGAATAGCCGGGAGATCAAGACCGGGGGTCCGCTGCTAGACCCGACGCGTGTTTCGCTAATGCTTTGTCTGGGGTAGATGTCCAACTCGCCCAAAGAGCCCTAAATAGTCCCTCCTCTCAAGTGGTTTCATGTGTAGCATCAATTAAATTAAATGGTTGCTGTTTCCCATAGGGTGGTTCAGTGTTCAGCGGCGGTCACCACTGACAGCCGCCGATACACCCTGCTAGCCCATGATAGCGTCCTATATTACAGTGTACAGCATGGAAAACATATCAACATGATATACTCCAGTACACTACAAAAAGTATGTTGCATTTTATTAACGCCAGCATTTTGCAAGAGTTTTTTTTAATGCAGTTTAAATTGCCAAAAAAGCTCTATGTGAAGGAGGCCTTTAATTAACTCAGAAAAGCATAAATGTAAAAGCTAGTATGGAATTATTATAGAAATAAATTTCTATATTTGGATGAAATCCAACATTCCGTTGGAAAAGAACTGACGCACAATAAAAAAAACAAAAACAACTCACATCCTTGCAAAACCACGGTCTATCCACTTCCACAGAAACAAATCACGCCAAGTAAAATTAATTGTTTCCTCAGGGATATTTCACATAGCAGCTGACTGTCGCAAGTTCTGTTTTATATGGGAAGATCTACCCAGGGACAAACATAATACGAGTTTTAAGAGAAAAAAAAATATTTGTTTGGCAATAGGCTATGACAATGATCCCTAAACCACGCCAACGCTAAGTTGGTTCTAACCATATCATTGTCAGATTATATCATGTGGAACGAGTTCTACATGTGGGCACACTATTCTCTGAAACTAGACTATAGCCCTAATGACTATAAATCCATCGGACCTCAGTCCAATTTATTTTACACAAAGAGCGTAACTGTGACATTACATATCCTTATATGCTACAGGAGCAATATTAATATATCATTTCTAATGTATAAAGAAGTGGTGAGATTGGTTGCGGTGCCCTATATGTAGATGTGGGTTGTACTACATGTACTAGATACATGACACAAAATAGCAAGAACATCAGTTTTGTCTACTTGTTTATTAATCATAAATTGCGTCTTAAACCCTTTAAGAATAGGCCAATTTTTTTTATTTCTCTTTGCTTTCAGGTGGTCATAATTTTTTTAATGTTTTGTTCGACGTAGCTGTATGAGGCTTTGTTTTTTGCGCCATGAGTTGGTCTTTTCTAGTACATATACATTAGCATTTATTTTATATCAATTTTTAATTTGGCAAATGCTTAAAAAAAATTTAAAATTTTTTTATTTTTTGGGTTGTTTTTTTTTACAGCATACACCGAATACTATAAATGTATGTTTTATTTTATGTTTTGGGCCTTATATTTACTAATGTTTAATTATTGTGTGGTGTGTATTTTTTTTACTTTTACTTTTTTTCTGGCATATATCTTTATCCCAGTACATTAGCACATGTGCTAATAGTACACAGGCAGTTGTTAAATAGTAAGCCCCAGCAACACAAAATAAGGTCAGACAGCCCTGGGGTCTAATGGACCCTGGGCTGTCTGCCCAAGGTAGGCAACTGCCTGCTGTTCTGGAGAAGCATACTCGTCCAGCATTGTCAATGAGTAATGGAATTGAGACATGTCAATAAAATGGTTTGCCCCACTGTAAATAAAGGACAGGAACTTTTTGACCATAACGTCAATGTCACTGACAAATGGATCCACTTGGGAACCAATGACGCACTTAGAGGCAAGACCACATCACTATTAGGGTATGTACACACGCCCTATTTACGGATGTAATTCAGGCATTTTACGCCTCGACTTACGCCCGAAAAAACGGCTCCAAACTGTCTGCAAACATCTGCCCATTGAATTCAATGGGTCTTACGGTATTCTATGCAGACAGGCTTTTTTTTTACGCGCCGCTATCAAAAGACGGCGCATAAAAAGACGGCCGCCTCAAAGAAGTGCATGTCACTTCTTGGGACGTAATTGGAGCCGTTTTTCATGGACTCCAATGAAAACCAGCTCCAATTACGTCCGCTAAAGACGCCGCAAAAAACGCGTGCACTTGTAAAAACGTCTGAAATTCAGGAGCTGTTTTCGCCTGAAAACAGCTCTGTAATTTCAGACGTAATTGGCGTTGCCATGTGAACATACTCTTAGTGCTCTTGCACACGACAGAGATCGGTCCGTGAAAAACGGTCCGAGTGTCGGTTGGATTTCCCGGCCCGACCACCGTACAGGTGAACGGGACTCCTGGCATCATAGACATTTTATGATGCTAGAAGTCCCTGCCTCCGCGCGGAACTGCTGTTCCATAGTGAACAAAATGATACAGTAAGGAACAGTAGTTCCGCAGGTAGGTAGTATGATAAACTGTCTATGATGCCAGGAGCCCCGTTCACCTGTACCGTGGTCGGGCCGGGAAATCCAGCCGACACTCGGACCGTTTTTCACGGCTTGATCTCGGTCGTGTGCAAGAGGTGTTAGGGTATGTTGCCACAGGCAGGATACAGTGCAGATTTTCTGCAACACTCAATCTGCAGCTGAATCTCAAAAAAACCTCGGGTAATTCAGTCACAGAAATCAGCAAATAGTGCATTTTTGGACATATATGGACATTGGCGTCCGTCCAGGGCTTCTCCAGTCCCGGAGTCCCCAGCCAGAACCCATACCGACACTCTGGCTGGGGACTCCGTAATTGAAAGCCCCTGACGTCAGGAGCGGAATCCCCGGCCAGAGCGCTGCCTATGCTCTGGCCGGGGATTCCAGAATCAAGGGAACTAACGTCACAGTCGATATATGGACAGTGACATCAGGAACTTGCACAGCAATACTAGTAGCGCTCTGCCCGGGTAGTTCGGGCAATGTATCCCACTGTACGCCTATACAGTGGTGTACATCGCTTCCTTCCGTCGTACTCTATACCCCTGACGAAAGGCAAAAACATGATGTGCAGAGGCCCTTATACACGCTGTATTTTCTGCCTGCAAATAGCAATTTTTTGCTGTGTCCTATAAATATTTATTTTAAGACCATTTCTAATTACGTTAGAAAAATAGCCTCCTAAGGGCTTGTCCACACGTAACTAGCAGAAATTATGCTGCGGAAAACTCACACCATTGCCTGCGTTTTTTACTGCAGAAAATGGTGCGGATTTTTCCCAGCATTTAAAAAAAACTTTCAATCCTGGGAAATGGTGAGATCTCCTGAAAAACGCAGCAATTCAGTCCACTTTCCTTAGCGGGGATTGACATGCTGCGTTATGAACAATATGCACCGCAGGTGAATTTCTACACGGAAATTTTAGGCAGCGTGTGAATGAGATTTGTTGAATCCCACTCACTTTGCTGCTACTGTATTCTGCTGCGTATTTTCCGCCCTCAATTCCGGACGGAATATATGCAGCAACTCCGTTACGTGTGGACAAGCCATAAATGCGTTTGCTTCCACTTGAGATTCAATTGGTTTTTATTTGAAGCGGTATGAAAGAAACAGGAATGCAAAGTACATAACATATCTATACACATTGGTGACAAGACACTTATTCATGTACATAGGAAAAAAGAAATAAAAGCTTGATATGAATTTGCTTCCAATTGAATGATACCCTGAGCTTCTAGTGTGTATGAATTAAACTGTAAAAGTTTTTTCTGGGCCTTAAAAATTGTTGGGCTATCCTTAGGATGAGCAATCTATGTTTGACTGGTGGTGGTGGTACCAGGGACCCCCAATGATCATGAGAGATACCTGACAAAGCAGTGTTAATCACTTGAAAACGTTAAGCTAGTATATTTATAGATTTATTATTTTAATTTTTGTAACTGTACTTCGATTTTCAAATATCCGAGAGTTTAAAGTGTATGGCCGGCTTAAGTCTGCCATATACAGTAAAACTCCTTTAATTTAGCATTTTAAAATCCAGAAAGATAATCTGGCTCGTTTCCACCACAGAAGTGCAATACAGTGTTCTATTTCAGAATACCAGAAGCAGGAGACTGAGGAAAGGTAAGCAATTAGGAAATCCTCCATTTAAAAAAATAAAAAAAAGTTTAAAGAGGCTCTGTCACCAGATTTTGCAACCCCTATCTGCTATTGCAGCAGATCGGCGCTGCAATGTAGATTACAGTAACGTTTTTATTTTTAAAAAACGAGCATTTTTGGCCAAGTTATGACCATTTTTTTATTTATGCAAATGAGGCTTGCAAAAGTCCAAGTGGGCGTGTTTAAAGTAAAAGTCCAAGTGGGCGTGTATTATGTGCGTACATCGGGGCGTTTTTACTACTTTTACTAGCTGGGCGTTCTGACGAGAAGTATCATCCACTTCTCTTCAGAACGCCCAGCTTCTGGCAGTGCACAGACACACAGCGTGTTCTCGAGAGATCACGCTGTGACATCACTCACTTCCTGCCCCAGGTCCTGCATCGTGTTGGCCACATCGGCACCAGAGGCTACAGTTGATTCTGCAGCAGCATCAGCGTTTGCAGGTAAGTAGCTACATCGACTTACCTGCAAACGCTGATGCTGCTGCAGAATCAACTGTAGCCTCTGGTGCCGATGTGTCCTCGCTCGTCCGACATGATGCAAGACCTGTGAGTGACGTCACAGCGTGATCTCTCGAGAACACGCTGTGTGTCTGCACTGCCAGAAGCTGGGCGTTCTGAAGAGAAGTGGATGATACTTCTCGTCAGAACGCCCAGCTAGTAAAAGTAGTAAAAACGCCCCGATGTACGCACATAATACACGCCCACTTGGAATTTTACTTTAAACACGCCCACTTGGACTTTTGCAAGCCTCATTTGCATAAATAAAAAAATGGTCATAACTTGGCCAAAAATGCTCGTTTTTTAAAAATAAAAACGTTACTCTTATCTACATTGCAGCGCCTATCTGCTGCAATAGCAGATAGGGGTTGCAAAATCTGGTGACAGAGCCTCTTTAAGGGGCATATTTTGTTAAAGGGACTTTGTCACCTCCGAAAACCCCTGTAAACTGCAATAATCAGTAAATAGCTCAAAGACGCTGACTCCAATTCTGTAAGATTTATCTTTCTACTTTCTTTTCTTTTTTAGTTTGTGTTCCTTTCTCTATTTAGCCATCATACACACTATACTGACTATGTGCGTTTTGAGGAAACAACTTACCTGTCTACTTTCCAGTGCACTAAGCCGCCTTCACATTCATTCCTAAATTATCCTTAGCTCCCACATGTAATATACATACATACGCGGGAGCTCACTTCATTTTTACGAACAAATTAATAACCAACAAACAACATTGAGACAATAAGATCATAATACTTACCAACTGAATCAATTTTGGTTTCTCGATTAAAAGAAGGCGGGCAGCAACTCAGTGACGGTTGCGTTTCAACAAGGAATTCTTCCTGAAACGCAATTAAACAAACAGGTGTCACCCCGGATATATAAGATTCCACAATCACAGCCAGTCCATACAGAGCCATGATTAAGAACGCAGGCAGCGTTCGAAACGCGTAGGCTATCTACTATTATTATTTTTTCCAAACATCTTGGCAATAACAGGATACCATTATCCTTACAGCTTTTTTCTTCCATGGATCGCTATTTTTAACTATTCGAATTAAAACTTGGAAACAGTTTCCTTTTATATCCCTTCATCAGCGCTGGATCTACCATTTCTTGCCTTGTCTATCTTTCTACTCACTTGCATTCCCTCGCTATAAGCCCGCAAATGAACGTGGCTGCATGATGATGATGAGTCCTAGGAGTCCTCTCCATCATATCACCGAGCTAAGGCCTCAAGCACAATTCAATTAAATGCTTCAGTGTGCAATCAGTTTTTTTTAATGGATAGCACACTGACCCATTCATTTCTATGGGGCCATGCAAACTTCCATTTTTTTTGTGGAACCGTGTGGATGTTCCGCAAAAAATAGAACAGGCCATATTCCTGTCCGTTTTTGCGGATCAGTCTCGGCCATTCTATTTATTGGTCTGTTAAGAGTACGGACCGCACACGGAAGCCATCCTCTCTATGCATCAGCATGGCCATTTGGAGCTTTACACGGAGGATTGCAAGTGAGTAGGAATTTAAAAATTACAAATTCGGAAACAGCGTCTTTTTATCTATATACTAATTACAATAGTTCAAGGGGGGGTTTCGGAGGTGACAGAGTCTCTTTAAAGGGCTATTACCATCTCAGTCATATATGTCCCGCACATATCTGGGGGACAGGGGTCCCCCGACCCCTGTTGCTGTTCTGAAAGACCCGTATACGTAGTACATATTTCTTGAACAGCGAGCAGATACTCTGAAGATTCTGCAATGTAAGAAGGACAGGGAACTGCAGGAACATGGACATGTCTTAGGAAGGGTCACACAAAGATAATCAACCTATTTGGCAGACTTATTTCACTGAGTAAATACTGCCTGATTTAAATGGTAAGCGGAAAGCGGGAATTTAAGCACTTAAATGTCTACGTCAACCACCTCCTTCCTAGAGATGAGCAAAAGATTGCTTGATAATTACCAACTACCACACTTTCAACTTCTCCCTTCGTAATAAACTGTTGACTAGGCTTAATAACTTATATTCATTTTACTTTCCAGACATTGCATAATTCATGCTTATTATTCACAGAAATTATTCACAAACCAGAAATATTTGTAAACATCAAGAGTTTATGGGAAAGCTCAAGTAAAATTGTTATTGCATTTAAAGAGACATAGTCCTGGAAACTCAAATTCCCTTTTGCTGAAACGTTAACTATATCCCAGCAAATTATATTGTCTGGTTAAAATTAGCTTTGTAAATAATAGGGGAGATTTATTAATACCGGCACACTGTTATATGGTCGCTCCCATAATGTAGCATGCAACAGATTTGGACCTGTTTTTGTTTGCGGACACTATTTTAAGTAAAAAAAAGTATCACAAATGTTTGATAAATTAGTCACGCTCGGCGTAACTGAACCGCATCCCCCTTTTCTGGCTCATACCCCGCCCCCCCTTTTCTGGCTCATATGGGTGCTCTTAAACATGACGTTTAATTTGAACACTATAATATACAGGGTCGAGCCACATTATTATGGCCAGCATCCAGAGTAACCACCGTGGGCAGCACGGACAGCAGCCAGACGGGCTGGGAGTGACTCAATAAGGTGCTGGTCGGTTGTCTCAGGTATCTGACTGCAGAGCATCCCACATTTGCTGGAGGGTGCGTGGGGGAGGATCCATAGAGCGAACAAGACGATCAAGGTGGTCCCAAAGATGCACAATTTGGTTCAAGTCTGGAGAATTATGGGGCCAGGGAAGTCTTGGTCGTGCCCTTCCAACCACTGTCGGACATTTCTAGCCATGTGACATGTTGCATAGTCTTCCTGGAAGTTTCCATCTGACCCCTGGAAGACAAACCGCATATATAACTGGACGTGATCTGCAACGATGGATTCATACACAAATCGGTTCAGAGCCTTCCACATGGATGGGTGGGCCCAGAGAATGCCATGAAAAAATTCTCTAGACCATAATGCTGACGCCACCAGCTTGTGTTCTTCCAGTAATGGTTGCGGAGTGTTTGTGCTCTGTTTCTCGTCTGACACGCCAACGTGCATCCGTTCAATGAAGCAGAAAACGTGACCCATCAGAGAAGGCAACCCTTTGCCAATCATCGGTGGTCCAATTCCGATACTGCCGTGCAAATGAAAGCCTTTTTTTCCAATGTACCTGTAAAGGATCTGCCAGACACAACTTTTGTCGACGCCCATAGGTAATCAGTCTGCACCTGCTTCTATGTCTGTGAGACTGACTCCATCTTCCACCACCCAAGATGGCAGGCTTAGGAGTGGCGGAAGCTAGCTCCGTCTGGCCAGGCTGTGATAGGCTCTCCCACTCCTAAGCCTGCCATCCTGGGTGGTGGAAGATGGAGTCAGTCTCACAGACATAGAAGCAGGTGCAGACTGATTACCTATTGGCATCGACAAAGAAGTTGTGTCTGGCAGATCCTTTACAGTACCTTTGTTGGCATAGGAGCAGTGACCATCCGTCTGCTTCGGAGCCCCATATGCAGTAGGGTTCGCTGAACTGTTGTTTTAGACACACGTCAACAGCCCCCTAGTTGATTTTCATGGTGAGCTTCTCCACTGTAGCTTGTCATTCGACCCTCGCACACCTTTGTAGCCGACGTTCACCTCTCACATTATATATATATATATATATGTGTATATATATATATATATATATATATATATATATATAGATAGATATACTAGTCCTCAATTAATTAGAATATCATCAAAAAGTTAATTTATTTCAGTAATTCAATTAAAAAAGTGAAACTCCTATATTATATAGATTCATTGCACACAGAGGGATCTATTTCCAGCATTTCTTTCTTTTAATGTTGATGATTATGGTAACCGTTAATGAAAACCCAAAATTTAGTCTCAGAAAATGTGAATATTAAATAAGCCCAATTTCACAAATGATTTTTAATACCGAAATGCTGGCCTACTGAAAAGTATGTACAGTATCTGCAATCAATACTTGGTCTGGGCTCCTTTTGCATGAATTACTGCGTCAATGCGGCGTGGCATGGAGGCGATCAGCCTGTGGCACTGCTGAGGTGTTATGGAAGCCCAGGTTGCTTTGATAGCGGCCTTCAGCACGTCTGCATTTTTGGGTCTGGTGTCTCTCATCTTCCTCTTGACAATACCCTATAGATTCTCTAAGGGGTTTAGATCAGGCCAGTTTGCTGGCCAATCAAGCGCAGTGATCCTGTGGTTATTACACCAGGTGTTGGTACTTTTGGCAGTGTGGGCAGGTGTCAAGTCCAGCCGGAAAATGAAATCAGCATCTCCATAAAGCTGGTCAGCAGAGGGAAGCATGAAGTGCTCTAAAATTTCCTGATTGGGGGCTACGTTGACTTTATATATATATATATATATATATATATATATATATATATATATATATATACAGCCCTGTTAAAATGTCAGGTTTTTGTCATGTCAATAAATCAGTACAAGATTAATCATTTAAGAACTTTTTCCACCTTTTTCCTACAAAAAGAGATCAAACTGGTTAAAGTACGATTGAGTGATAGAGAAACCCAGCTGGTGGAGATGATGTCTACGCAAGAACTACAAACCCTGAAGGAAAAGATGTCCATATTTCTACAGAAATTCTGTGGTGATACAGAAAAAAAACAAAACGCCAGAAATGGTAACGAGACCTGGATGATTATGCCACAGGGAAAATCTATTGTTGGCAGAATGAAGATTTTGACTCCAGGGGCCCTAGGAAAACGGAAAGAGGACCTAGAAGACGCCACAGAGGAGCTGATCCGTATATTACAGATTCAGAACTATTTGATGATCAGTTTTCTATACCTTTTTTAGGAGACGCTGTGGACTATAGGAGAAAGCGATCCCGCAGAAGCAGGAGGAAACACAAAAGAAAGGTTGAAGCACAACAAGACCAGAGGCAGAATCATTCCAGCACGAGGGGGTTGACAATACAAGACCCGGAGGAGAAATCTCCAGGTCTAGTGGTGAATATCTCTTCTCTTGCATTGACTGATTCACAGATTAAAGTATTAAACCGTGGCTTGTCATATTGCCCTAATAACGCTATCGATTGGTTCATTTTGGACCTCGATTTGGAGAGTTTTTTTCGGTCAATAAGACTAAAGGCACATTTCTCTGCACAACCTAGAAATATAAATGCAAATTATATGTCTGCTGTTATCACTGATGAGATGTTTCAACTGAGTGATTACGGACAATAAAAGTAGATTTCAGCCTCCTCAGAACATCCATGCGATTGAAACTTATGTTTCACTTGTCAGAAAACAAGTTTGTTTCCTGAAGTCAATACAAGGGAAACAGTACATTCAGAGAAATCTAACACGGGCCGAACATTTGGCACTTAAAGAGTTGGCTGATAATAGTGACCTACTATCAAACCTGCGGATAAGGGGGGTGCCATAGTTGTTATGGACACCTCCTCTTATCTGCAGGAAATGGAAAGTCAGCTTAGTGACAGTAATGTTTATGCGCTGTTACCAGGAGATCCCAAGTTCACTTTTCTTCGTGACCTGAATACCTTGGTTAACCATGTGCTCACACATAAAATTATTGACAAAGATTTGCATGAGTTTTTGCAGGTGAAATTTCCGCTTACCCCTGTACTGTATCTTTTTCCAAAAATCCATAAGGACCCAGTCAGACCTCCTGGGCGCCCCATTGTGTCAGGGAGTGATTCTTTATTTGTCCCTGCAGCTATGTTTGTAGACAAAATTCTTAGGCAATTTGCCATTGGTGCGGACTTTTACATCAAGGACACCTCGGAATTTCTCTGAATGTACTGTTTCCCTTGTATTGACTTCAGGAAACAAACTTGTTTTCTGACAAGTGAAACATAAGTTTCAATCGCATGGATGTTCTGAGGAGGCTGAAATCTTCTTTTATTGTACAGTCCGTAATCGCTCAGTTGCCTGGCCGGTCCTGGTTACCCTTGATGTGGGGAGTCTATACACCTCTATTGACCATAGACAGGGCATTGATGCCTCATTGTTCTACTTAGAGGAATCAGGGTGTTCTATTGAAGAATTGCATTTATCAGATCTCTTCTTGAGTTCATTCTAGTAAATAACTATTTCATGGTGGCTGACAAATTCTATTTACAAAAAAGAGGGACGGCAATGGGGTCCAATATGGCCCCCACACATGCAAATATCTTTATGCAGCGGATTGAGGAAGACCTCGTCTATGTGTCCCACCCCTACAGCCATGTGTTGCGGTGGTGGCGATACATAGACGATGTCTTCCTCATCTGGACCGGCTCTATATGTCAATTACAGGAATTTTTATCTTATTTGAACACTATGAACTCTACGATTAAGTTCACTATGTCTTACTCTACTACGTCAATTGTATTTTTAGATACGTGTATCTTAGTATCTGATAATGGTCAAGTTTCTGATCTCTTTTCAAAAACAACAGACAGAAATAATCTTTTGCATTACACTAGTGGTCATCCAAGAACAATGTTGAAATCTTTGCCCTTTAGTCAGTTGAAAAGAGTCAAAAGGGTAGTAAGCCAAGAAGACAAGCTATCCTCACGGCTTGATCAAATGTGTTTGAAGTTTATGGAGAAGGGATATCCTAAACATACCCTTGAGATGAATAAACAGAAAGCTCTGGTATTAGATAGAAACGTCCTCCTAAGTGGTAAAACCTCTTGGAAAAAGAAGGTTCGCATTCCTTTTGTCTCTACCTTTTCTGCGATTAGTCCACAAGTCAGTGAGATCTTGGGGAAAGATTGGAGTATGCTGGGTAGAGCATTTCCTGATACCGTTGAGTTCCAGGAGAGACCCATGATGGCCTATAGAAAGGGTAAGACCATAAAAAATAGTGTGGTTAAAGCGGACATTGGTTCTAGCCGTAAGGGACAAACGTTTTTGGCTCCTCCAAAACAGGGTTGTTATCCCTGTTTGGGATGTAATGTGTGTAATCTTCACTATATCGGGGAGACCACAACGGAGGTAACATTGAGGATGAGGAATCACAAATCTAACATAAAAACAAAAAGACGAAATCTACCAGTATCCAGACATTTTTTGGATAATAATCATGGGATTTCACAATTTAGATTCAGGATTATAGACTCAGTACCCCCAATGAGACGATGTGGGGATAGGGAGCGGGCCCTTAAAAGAAAGGAATTGGAATGGATATATAGTCTTGAAACTATGTCCCCCAAAGGAATTGAATGTGGAATACCCTTTTGGTCCATATATCTAGAAGAGAAGGTGGCTTTTTCCCTGATACATGGGGGGTATTGTTGGTGGACTCGTTTGATGGTATAGTCAGCCTATACATATATGTATTTCAAAAGTCTGATCTGGACGTTTTGTTTGCGTGTATTTTTAACCTGTTTCATCATTATGGTGCCTATGTGTACTATATATTAATTGTTTGCTTTTTTTGTATTTTTAGATACACACTAATTGTGAAGCAATTTGATGGCTGCAAGAAAGTAGCAGAGGCCCATTTTATGTTATCGCTATTGGTCTACGAAATTATATGTTCTTTTGGTTCTTTAACTCTGTATAAAGTCAGAAATGTAGTGTGTTAGAATCATGGAATAGATATTTTTCTATATATACACTGTTTTCATATAGCTATATGGTACAAGTAGATTCAGTTACTCTTTATTAGATAAAATCTTCATTTTACCAACATTCTATATATATGCATCCCTCAGAGAGTATGGGTGTGGGTCAAGTTTGAAATCCCATATGGTATGATTCTCTTCCCACTTAAATTTACTTGAAGTGAAGCAAAATCTAGTGGAGCTATACTGCCATAATTGAGTATTAACTACTGTGCCACTTGAAGGTAGATGTCTGTTCCTTGTATATCTTTTTTCCATGATTCGCACACTATGTTACCCGTGCATTATTATCTCTACTGCTTTTGTCCCTTATGTACGCAAACTCTGAAATCTGAGGTTTTTAGAACCGTAACATTGAGTAACGCAGCTCGCGCATGCGCAGATGGGCTGGGACGCAAGTTCCGATCCTGCGCATGCGCAATGGTGACTTTTTCACCACTTGCGTTCCACAGGCTCTATTTCCGGTCCTTGCGTCATCTTTGAGCATGCGCAATAGACGCACACGAACGCTGCTGCCTCGAGGTGTGCAATATTAGTAATGTATGACCTCCTTTGTTATTTACATATATCTAGATCTCTTAGATTGGCATCTGCAGCTTTCAGTGATCAGCCTAATTGCCAATTGAAGCACTGTAGATAGTTTTTATATATTTTGTACTCATGTACACTGCACTTAATACATGAAAGTACGACTGTATTAATGCACTTTGAACAATTGTTCTATAATATGGGTTGAAATTTTTATGTATACACTTGATTTTTCTAAATTGTATATCAATTAGTTTTATGCTAATTATTGGATGTACCCTCTATTTATACCTGACAATGTGTGTAGTGTTGTACAGCTTGGGAAAGGTTCCATGACGAACCGAAACGTCGCTGCTCACTTGAGGTGAATAAATCCACCCTTTTTTCATCTATCTGGAAGTCCTGATGCTGTTATTTTGTCCTATGGTTTATATATATATATATATATATATATATATATATATATATATATATATATATCCATGAGGGTGAGTCAAACATTATCTGCACTCCGGTTATATTAAAACTTCTGTTGGCCGCACTGTCTCATCAGCGCTTTCCGTATGAGGTCACTGTCTCCCCAGTCACTGCTATGCAGGTTGGAACGTGTTACATCTGTATATTTGTGACTGCGGTGCGAGAAACAACGTTCGTTAAGAACCTCACTATTGTAAGCGGATTTAGCAGTAATGCATATTTATTTATATTTAGTGGCTTAGGTGGCATTGGTGTTCGCAGTGTGCTGTCTAATTTTTTATTTTCTTTTATTTATTCATTTTCAATGTATTTACATTGGAAAACTGAAGTAAATACATTGATAAACCTGTCCAAGTGTTTCTTATTAGTTTAGAGTAAGTAATGTGGCATTTACCTCGCACACTGCATATGACACTTACATAGAGTTCGATATATACACTGGGCTCACAGAACCCTGCCAAGTATGCCAGACTTTAAGTAATAATGTCCTATTATAAAATTGTCTGGTTGATTTAACCTAGAAGGGTATGTTCACACCCAGATGTGTTACATACATTTCTCTGACTGCCCTATACTGTTGCAAGAAAAAGTGTTGCCTGGATTTCTGCCTTGATTACTAGCAAAATTCCGCCTCCTATTCATTTTAATGGGAGTCGGTCGCTTCTTTTCCCCGCCAGCTAATTTTTTCAGCTAGCTGGAAAAAGAAGCGTTTTTATCGATCTTCAGGCGGATTCCTCCCAAATCTCCCATTGAAGTCAACGGGAGGAGGAATCCTCCACGCAAAATCCGCCGTGTGAACAGGGCCTTATAGACCAACACAATTTTACTAAACTAATAACACACAGACAGTTGTACTAATGTATTTTATTAAAAACACTGAGTATACATCCACAGTGCAGGGAGAAAAACTAAGTGAACCTCTGTGTTAATGAATTCTCCAAGAACTAATTAGCAAAAGGTGTTTCAATTTAGAATACGGGATCGGAAGTGTGGATTTCACAGGTGGTTTGCCCATTAGATAAAGACACAAAAAGCCTGGTTACTGACAAGTCTGTTCTTCTCAAAAATGACAGATTAGCGTGAACCATTGCTTAAGGCAAATAACATTCAAAATAACGTAGAAGACATGTTATAGAGATGCATGAACTGGATAAGGCTACAAAAGTATTGCTGAAGACCTGGATGTACATCAATCTACAATTAAACAAATTGTCCACAAATGGAGAAAATTCAGGACTTTTGCTACTCTCCCTAGGAGTGGGTATCCTGCTATGATCACTCCTAGAGCACAATGGGCAATCGTGAAGGAGCTGAGAAAGAACCTAAGGATAACCGCAAAAGACCAAGTGAAGACTTTATAAACGGCAAAATCCTAATGGTATCCGTTTAACTTATACGTCATGTACAGGGTTATGAGAGTTCATGACATATACATTTAAGTATATCATTAAACTCTACAGAGGCTACAGTTGATTCTGCAGCAGCATCGGCGTTTACAGGTAAGTCGATGTAGCCTCTGTCGCCTGGTGCCGATGTGTCCTCGCTCGTCCAACACGATGCAGGACCTGGGGCAGGAAGTGACGTCACAGCGTGATCTCTCGAGAACACGCTGTGTGTCTGTGCACTGCCAGAAGCTGGGTGTTGATGAAGAGAAGTGGATGATGCTGATTCGTCAGCATCATACACTTCCATTCACAACGCCCAGCTAGTAAAACAAGTAAAAACGCCCAGATGTACACACACAATACACGCCCAGTTGTACTTAACTTTAAACACGTCCAGTTGTACTTAAGAAAGCCTCATTTGCATAAATATAAAAATGGTTATAACTTGGCCAAAAATGCTCGTTTTTGAAAAAAAACACGTTACTGTTATCTACATTGCAGCGCCGATCTGCTGCAATAGGAGATAGGGGTTTGAAAATCTGGTGACAGAGCCTCTTTAAGGCATCCGTCACAGCCTATGTTTAACATATTCGTATGGAGCTTTTTCAGGCCAATACGTCAAACGTTGGCCAAAAACGTGATGTGCACATTGCCTCAATGGGGTTTGCAGAAATCCATGCAGAAACAACCCCATTTTCATGTATGTAACAAATTAAATTCACAGGAATTGCTGCAGCAAATCTTTTGCGTGTGGACATACCCCAAAAGTGCACAACTAGGTTTTAAACTGTCACAGGATAGATTGTTAAAGTGACAAATCCTACAACAAACGTTCTCATTTTGGCATGTGTGAATTTGCTATATTTTATTTCAAACATAAGTAAAATAATGTGCAGAATTCAAATGTATATTTTCTACAATGGATAGGAATGCATGTGTTTTTTTTTAGGGACCTGAAGCACTTACTAATGGGCACTGTATGACACATTCATATGGGCACTGTGCGACACTATCTGGGTGTTCTGTATAGCGCTATTTATTTCAGTCTTTGTTGCATTTTCAGGACACTGTATGGCATATAAGCACTGTACAGAAAAACAAGGGGGAGAATTTCCTCCAGCTCACCTAGTCACAGGTAGGGTAGTCAGCACACGGATCCTCGTGTCGGCACACGCGGGGGATATGGCAAAAAAGGAAGGTTGGAACCAGCGCTGAGAGTAGTGGATCTGTTTAAAACAGGAAACTATTTCCAAGTTTTAATATAAATTTGAATAAAAACAATGAACAGAAAAGTGGTGATAACGGGCAGGTAATGTCCAAAAGTTCAGAGAGTGATGAGAAATAGGCGGTAGCCTACGCGTTTCAGACCCTATCTGGGTCCTTAGTCATGGCTTGTAATTTGTCTGACTGTGCAGTCTACGGCTTTTGTAGCCAGTCAGTCTCATGATTAACCCCTTAAGGACGCAGCCTAGTTTGGGCCTTAAGGCTCAGAGCCCATTATTCAAATCTGACATATTTCACTTTATGTGGTAATAACGTCGGAATGCTTAAACCTATCCAAGCGATTCTGAGATTGTTTTCTCGTGACACATTGGGCTTCATGTTCGTGGTAAAATTTGGTCGATTTATTCAGTCTTTATTTGTGAAAAATTGCAAAATTTAGAGAAAATTTACAAAAAATAGCATTTTTCAGAATTTAAATGCATCTGCTTGAAAAACAGACCACCCAAAATAGTTACTAGTTCACATTTCCCATATGTCGACTTTAGATTGGCATCGTTTTTTGAACATTATTTTATTTTTCTTGGACGTTACAAGGCTTAGAACATAAACAGCAATTTCTCAAATTCTTAAGAAAATTTCAAAAGCCTTTTTTTGAAGGTGCCAGTTCAGTTCTGAAGTGGATTTGAGGGGCCTATGTATTAGAAACCCCCATAAAACACCCCATTTTAAAAACTAGACCCCTCAAAGTATTCAAAACGGCATATAGAACGTTTTTTAACCCTTCAGGCATTTCACAGGAATTAAAGCAAAGTGGAAATGAAATTTGAAAATTTCATTTTTTCTGCTGAATTTCAATTTTATTCAATTTATTTTTAGTAACAGAGAAGGTTTTACCAGAGAAATACTACTAAATATGTATTGTCCAGATTCTGCAGTTTTTAGAAATGTCCCACATGTGCCTCTAGTGCGCTCGTGGACTAAAACACAAGCCCTAGAAGCAAAGAAGCACCTAGTGCATTTTGAGGCCTCTTTTTTATTAGAATATATTTTAGGCAGCATGCCAGGTTTGAAGAGGTGTTGAGGTATCAAAACAATGGAAACCCACCAGAAGTGACCCCATTTTGGAAACTACACCCCTCAAGGAATTCATTTATTGTTTTTGTTATCATTTTGACCGCACAGTTTTTTTCACAGCACCTATTTGAATTGGGCTGTGAAATGAAAAAAATGATATTTTTTCCAATAAGATGTCATTTTTTATCAAAATTTCTTATTTTCACAGGCAACAACATACCCCATTTTGTTGCCCAATTTGTCCTTAGTGCGGCAATACCCCATTTGTGGTGATAAACTGCCGTTTGGGCCTATGGGAGGGCTCAGACGGAAAGGAGCGCTGTGTGTTTGTTAGTCCAGATTTTGCTGGATTGGTTTTCGGGTGCCATGTCGCATTTGCAGAGGCCCAGAGGTATCAAAGCAATAGAAACCCACCAGAAGTGACCCCATTTTGGAAACTACACCCCTCAAGGAATTCATTTATGGTTTTTGTTATCATTTTGACCGCACAGTTTTTTCACAGCACCTATTTGAATTGGGCTGTGAAATGAAAAAAATGATATTTTTTCCAATAAGATGTCATTTTTGATCAAAATTTCTTATTTTCACAGGGAACAACATACCACATTTTGTTGCCCAATTTGTCCTTAGTGCGGCAATACCCCATTTGTGGTGATAAACTGCCGTTTGGGCCCATGGGAGGGCTCAGACGGAAAGGAGCGCTATGTGTTTGTTGGAGTCCAGATTTTGCTGGATTGGTTTTCGGGTGCCATGTCGCATTTGCAGAGGCCCAGAGGTATCAAAGCAATGGAAACCCACCAGAAGTGACCCCATTTTGGAAACTACACCCCTCAAGGAATTCATTTATGGTTTTTGTTATCATTTTGACCGCACAGTTTTTTCACAGCACCTATTTGAATTGGGCTGTGAAATGAAAAAAATGATATTTTTTCCAATAAGATGTCATTTTTGATCAAAATTTCTTATTTTCACAAGGAACAACATACCCCATTTTGTTGCCCAATTTGTCCTTAGTGCGGCAATACCCCATTTGTGGTGATAAACTGCCGTTTGGGCCCATGGGAGGGCTCAGAAGAAAAGGACCACCATTTGGCCTACTGGAGCTTTTCTGGTGCTAAGTCATGTATGCAGAAGCCCCTGAGGTACCAGTACAGTTGAAACCCCCGAGAAGTGACCCCATTTTAAAAACTACACCCCTTAAGACATTCATCTAGAGGTGTAGTGAGCATTTTGACCCCACAGGTACTGTGTAAAAGATAATGCACAGCAGATGGTGCAGTGTGAGATTTGCAATTTTATATATATATATATGCCATTTCAGTGTCCAATATAGTGTGCCCAGCATGCGCCACCGGAGATATACACCCCTTAAATTGTAATGTGGGTTCTCCTGGGTACGGCAATACCCTACATGTGGCTGTTATCAGCTGCCTGGGCATACGGCAGGGCTCAGAAGGGAAAGATGAGGGGGGTAAGCTGTGCGGAGTGCATCAGGGTAAATTAAAAATCAAGGGATGTATGATACATTTTAAAACAATCTTTTATACAGAGCCCAGGTTTTTCGGGACACGTGTCACATTGATATATTGTGTTCTTCCTTATCCCCCTCTTATAGCAGACTCTGCACCTCTTTTGACTCTTTCCCTTTCCACCGGTTTGGGGAACTTCTCCTGGAAAGTGTTGCCCTGGTACGATGCGTGTGGCCTCGCTTCCAGAAGTACTGGGTGCCCCCCCTTCCTGGTCCCTAAAGATTAGATCTTGAAATTCCAGGAAAGTTCCCCTCTGGCCTGCACATCGACGTAGCAGGTACGCATTGTACAAAGCCATCTGTATGATGTGCCCGGCCAGCTTCTTATACCACACCGCATGGCGCTGTAGGGCTTCAGGACTTGATTTGACAAGTCCATCCCTCCCATGTACCTATTGTAGTCCAGGATGCAGTCTGGTTTGGGGGTGGCCTTTCCTTCATATATCCTAAATCTGTAGGTATACCCTGATGCACTCTCGCACAGCTTATACATCTTCACGCCATACCTTGCCCTCTTACCTGGCAGGTACTGGCGGAATTGAACCCTCCCTTTAAAATGTACCAGGGACTCATCAATAGAAAAACACTTCTCGGGGGTGTATGCTTGGGAAAACCGGGCACTGAAACGGTCTAATAGGGGTCTCCGTTTATACAAACGGTCAAAACTGGGGTAATCTCGGGGTGGGCACGGCTCATTATCAGTATAATTTAAGAAGCGAAGTATTGCCTCATTTATTTATTTTTTTAGGTTCCAGTTCATTTCTGAAGTTGCTTTGAGGGGCCCATATATTAGAAACCCCTATGAAATACCCCATTTTAGAAACTAGACCCCTCAAAGTATTCACAACAGCATGTAGAAAGTTTATGAACCCTTTAGGTGTTTCACAGAAATTTAGAGCAAAGTAGAGGTGAAATTTACTCTTTTTATACCATTTTTTTTATAACACAAAAGGATTTATCAGAGAAACGCAACTTAATACGTATTGCCCAGATTCTGCAGTTTTGAGAAATATCCCACATGTGGCCCTAGTGCGGTAATGGACTGAAGCACCGGCCTCCGAAGCAAAGGAGCACCTAGTGGATTTTGAGCCCTCTTTTTTATTAGGCACCATGTCCGGTTTGAAGAGGTCTTGTGGTGCCAAAACATTGGAAACCCCCCAAAAGTTACCCCAATTTGGAAACTAGACCCCTTGAGGAATCCATTGTAGTTTTCTTGGGGTGCATGCGGCTTTTTGATCCGTTTTTATTCTATTTTTAGGTGGCGTGGTGACTAATAAACAGCAATTCTACTATTGCTTTTGTATACTTTTTTTTTTACAGCGTTCACCGTGCGCTATAAATGACATATTCACTTTATTCTGCGGGGCGATACGATTACGGCGATACCAGATGTTTATAGTTTTTTTTTATGTCTTATGGCGTTTGCACAATAAAATACGTTTTTGTAAACAATCATTCACTTTTTGTGTTACCTTATTCTAAGAGACATAACGTTTTTATTTTTCAATCAATAAAGCCGTGCGAGCACTTATTTTTTGCGTAACGAACTGTAGTTTCAATCAGTACCATTTTTCGGTACATGCGACTTTTTGATCTCTTTTTATTCCATTTTTTGGGAGGTGAAGTGACCAAACAATTGTGATTGTGGTTCGGTTTATTAATATTTTATTTTTACGGCGTTCACCGTGCGGGATAAATAATGAAAGAATTTTGTAGTTCAGGCCGTTACGGACGCGGCGATACCAATTATGTACAGTTTATTTGTTTGTTTATATATTTTTATTAATAATAAAGGACTGATAAGGGAAAAAGTGGGACTTTTACTTTTATTACTTTTAAAACTTTTATTTTCTTATTTTTACACATCTTTTTTTAACTTTTTTTTTACTTTATTACTTTGTCCCACTAGGGGACTTGAGGGCAGGAGGCCCTGATCGCTATTCTAATACACTGCACTACATGCGTAGTGCAGTGTATTAGAACTGTCAGCTACTCACTGACAGCAAGCATAGTGGGTCCTGACGTTGTCAGGACCCACTAGGCTTCCGTCTATGGCATAGCCGGACGCCATTGTTTGGTGTCCGGTTGCCATAGTCACCATCGCCGGCCGCTATCGTGTAGCAGGCCGGCGATGGCGGATTAACCCCTAAGAAGCCGCGATCGCTATTGAACGCGGCTTCTGAGGGGTTAATCGGCGTGGGAGCTCCGCGATCGGTCCCGGCACATTGAGCAGTGATAGTCTGCTGTCGGAAACAGCAGCTATCACAGCTCATGAACGCGCCCCGCGCGAACGGCGCCGTGTTTACTCCATGACCTACTATTAGGTCACTGAGCGCGAACGCTACAGTTAGCATGACCTAATAGTAGGTCATGGAGCGTTAAGGGGTTAATTAGTTAATTGCGTTTCAAACTGAAAAAGAAACAGGAGGAGTCCTGTGGAACGCAGTTTTGTGGGTCATTTCCTGAGCACAGAAAAAAGTTTTGAGGTATGTTAGATTTGCCTTAAATACGTATAATTGTATGCAAAGAAGATCTTTTGTATGTATAAACAATTAATTAGGAATTGAAAAGAGTGTACTTCTGTATTAATATACACTGAGTTTAATTATTGTTTAGAACATAACATATCCCGGAAGGGGCTTGTAGCTCCATGTTATTTGATTTAAACAGGATACATTTTTTTTGCGTTACTATTTTCTTTTGACAAAGGGACAGAAAAAAGTGACAATCATGGACTTTTTTGTTTCAATGTGGCTCCTATAGGGAAACCCTATAATGCTTTGTCATTGTGTAAGTAGTTTAGCGGAATAAATTTAATTATTATTCTATAGTAAACTGAGAAACCACAACGAAAACGGATAAAAAAACTGACTGGCAAAGCGAGATGACGCCTGTTATGTAATATTATTGGAGAAACAATGGATAATTAATTTATTATTTAAAAAACTGAAATGAATCAGAAAGACGTACATTTAAAATGACAAAATACTGTTTTTTTCATTTTATTAATTTCTGTTTGTTCTTGTCTATATTTTCAGATATTTTAGGTTATGTTTTTTTTTAATTGTTATTTGTTAATTATGTTGGGAGAAAATCTGGCTTGTTTTGTACATGTATGGCTTTGTAAGTATTTCCAAATGGATGGATGAATTATGTTATTCATGTTATGAACTCGTTTATATTTTTATTTAATAGTGTTATTTTCGGATTTGAAAAAATTCTGTCTATGCATTTTTGACCTAATATATGGAAAAACGGACTGTTGTAAATTTTATTGAGTCCGGGTATTATGGCCCTCTATATGACTCCAGATTGAGATTGTTTTCCTGACATCTTATTATAGATTTATCCCTTTCTGTATTTTTTGAGAAATGCCGTATATATATATGATGAAAGGTACTTTCATCCTTACTGATGATAAATTTAGTTGACTATATGGAAAATAACATACAGGAATCCAATAATTTTCGCATCATGCCACGTTAATCCATTTATTTGTATATATTTTGTTTTTTGATATTTTAATTTTTTATATATTTATTTATTTGTAAAAAAAAAAACGGTATTAATTTTTTTGTGTATTGAATTCTTTTATTAAATTTTGTGCTTATTGTGCATTGTTATTGCTTGTTGGT
Source organism: Rhinoderma darwinii (assembly GCF_050947455.1). Classification (NCBI taxonomy): domain Eukaryota; kingdom Metazoa; phylum Chordata; class Amphibia; order Anura; family Rhinodermatidae; genus Rhinoderma; species Rhinoderma darwinii. The sequence goes on from NC_134696.1 coordinate 28,884,236, forward strand.
CATATTAACTCAGGTGTTTCTTTGGGATTAGTAATGTCCCGCCTGGAATATATGATTTTGGGAATAGTACTAAAATTTAAGCACTGTATGGCATTATCTGTGCATTGAATGCACTATTTTATTTGGCACTGTACGGCATTTTCCAGGCACTGTATGGCACTATTTGGGGGGGAAAAAAATGCAACAAGGACCCCATGTTAGTACATCTGCTTGTGGTTTTTGGTGAGATGTATAGTCCCCTGTAGATTCTGTAGGTTAGTCTGTTTTACCTGTACAGACCCGGATATAAATAGCTATTGCTATAATAAACTGTAGCTCTATTAATGTATATACGTGGTCTGAACTGCTCTACAAAATACATTTTTGCCTAACGTTTCTGTTAGCTGTTGTAGATTTACAAGTCATGATACCACAGGGGAATTCTGGTGTTAAGGACTGAGCCAAGCAGCTGTCAATCAGAGTTGGCCTTGAAAAGATTACTTCTACACATATGGTTACCAGGTCACTAAAGGTAAATGCCTCCAGGATTAAATTCTAGAACACCATCCGTTAGATGCCATAAACCACCTCTGCCAGCAATTTATCAGCTGTTTGATCATTCCTGTCCAGCGGCATTTATCCTATTACTCCAGTATCACAAGAAAAGCAAGTGTTATCCCTCACAGGTCCTTAAATATATCACACCTGCACTGAGCCGACATGATTCCTGTGCACGTTGCTTGTATTAGGGCTTCTGGATTTATGTAAATCTGTACTTATCTTGACCCAACAACAACTTAAAATAATGTAGATTGTGTTGCTTTTCGAAATACACCCATATACATTGGAGGGCTTATGAGAAGAACATTAAAGCCAAGTTTTTCCTGCATTATTTTGTGCTGTGCTTTAAAAATGGTAATTTTACTATTTACTTTTTTCTTTATTTTACGCTAATGCACAATAGCACAATACATTGATTACAGTATACAAACAAAAAAAAGGCAGACTAATGTTCACAGGCAAAATTTTGAGGCAGATTTTGATCTGCCTGCACGCCTTTTGCCGCATTTTTCGTGGCGTTTTTTCGCCCGTGGCGCTCAAAAACGGAGTGAAAAGCGCTTTCTCTGCCTCCCATTGATGCCAATGTGAGGTCAGAGACGTAAACGCCCAAAGATAGGGCATCTCGCTTCTTTTTCCCGTGAGACGGTTTTTCCGCTCGCAGGAAAAAAACGCCTCCGCCTCCCATTAAAATCAATGGGAGGCATTTTCGGCCAATTTTTGGCGCATTTTCCACGTCAAAAAAACAATTTTCCACTACTGATCGAGCTGCAGTAAGAATCCTGTTACTAAGCTACCTACATCTGTGTAGAATAAATTTACAGAAAAAATTAAGTAGGACAACTACCGGCTTGCTGCAGTATGCTAAAAACACAGTATACCCTATTTATGGTCTAGCGGAAAGGGGTGTGGCTTAAAATGCAACACCATGCCCCAAAAAATTTGGTGTAAACTAAGCTCATGGGTGCTATACTGAGAAGAACTCATAGGTGGTATAAGGAAGAGAAAGGTGTTTAGCAAGATGACCAAATTTATCATACAGCATGCAACACTTTCATAATACAGATTTGCTTAGAAGCAGTTCTAGGCACATTTACTAAAACTGCTTCATTTAAAACTGAAGCTACAGCTCATGACTGTCTATACTATGTGTGCAGAGAATCCAGTGTATTTCTAGAAGATGCTGCTCCTCACTGTGTGCTGTGTAAGAACTGCCATAAAACCTGGAGAAACCTATCACAAGCAGAATGCAGAGGAGACAGGCTGAAGCTACATAGGGAGACACAAACTCTGCAGTGTGAGTACAGAAATTCTATGTCACTCATCTATCACTAGCAGGAGACAGGCTAAAGACACATAGGATACATTGAAACCAGGGGCGTAGCTAAAGGCTCACGTGCCCCGAGGCAAATGTTCTTATTAGACCCGCCCCGCAAACTTCTCATGGTCGACGGTCCGCAGCTTTCAGTTGCATCGCTGGGTCTCCTAAGTGACCCAACGATGAAGCACTAGCAGCCAGGGGCGTCACTATGGACTTAAAATGTCAGGGGAAATAGCCCCAATACACGTGTCCGCCCAAAAAAATTTGTGTGTGTGTGTATAGGAGACAGCATAGCATATCTATAGCACTACGACCCTATAAACTATGGATAGGATTACATACATTGGCTCAGCACAGTATCACACATGATGGGATTAGATACAGTGGCCCAGCAGACAGAATCACACATGATAGGATTAGATACAGTGGCTCAGCAGACAGTATCACACATTATAGGATTAGATACAGTGGCTCAGCAGACCGTATTACAAAATAGGATTAGATACAGTGGCCCAGCAGACAGTATCACACATGATGGGATTAGATACAGTAGCGAAGCAGACAGTATCACACATGATAGGATTAGATACAGTGGCCCAGCAGACAGTATCACACATGATGGGATTAGATACAGTAGCTCAGCAAACAGTATCACACATGATAGGATTAGATACAGTGGCTCAGCAGACAGTATCACACATGATTGGATTAGATATAGGGCCCAGCTCGCTGACATTGCGGCTCCAGCGCTGGACACAGGAAAGGTAAGATAATAATTGTTTTGCTTCTTTATGTGTTACTAATTATTTTTGTGTGTTTGTGTTTTTTTTACAAGTTCGGTTGTTGGACTACTTCGGATTCGAGAACTACTTTAATGACAGCGTTTTTTAATTCTCAATAAAATGGTTAATGGGGGTTGTGTTTTTTTATTTCAATAAAATATTTTTTCTATGTGCTTGTATTTTTTTAAACTTTATTATTACCGCCTTAGTAATTGCCACTGGCTGATTGACAACCTCCATTACTAAGGCGGGGCTTAATGTTAGCAGGTGCAGAGGCCAACACTAACCCCCATTATTACCCCAGTACCCACCGCCACCAGGGGTACTGGGAAGAGCCGGGTATGAACCAGTACCCAAGCATCTGTAGTGACGGCCAGGCACCTGGGCTGGTATTATAAGGCTGGGGAAGGCCAAAAACAGTGGCCCTTCCCACCCTGGTAATGCTAGGCTGTTGCTGCTGTGTTGTATCTGGCTGGTTATGAAAATTCTTTCCAATTATTTTTCATTTTTTTTTTTTTTAAATCATGTGGGGTCCCCCCCATTTTTCATAACCAGCCAGATACAATAAAGCAGCAGCAGCCTAGCATTACCAGGGTGGGAAGGGCCACTGTTCCAGGTCTTTCCCAGCCTGATAGTACCAGCCTCCGGCACCCCTTTGCCCGACCATCACTACAGATGGTCAAGTACTGGATCGTACCCGGCTCTAACCAGCACCCCTGGTGGCGGTGGGTACCGGGGTAATAATGGGGGTTAGTGTTAGCCTCTGCACCGGCTAACACTAAGCCCCGCCTTAGCAATGGACGCTGTTAATCAGCCAGTGGCCATTACTAAGGTGGTAGTAATATAGTTAAAAAAAAAAAACACAAAGTCATAGAAAAAATATTTAATTGAAATAAAAAAAACAAAAACACACACAACCCTCATTAACCATTTTATTGATAAAAAAAAGCAGTCATCAAAGTAGTCCTGGAATCTGATGTAGTCCAACGACCGAACCTGTAAGAAAACACACAAAAAACGATTAGTAACACGTGTTAGGCTTAGATACAGGGCCCATGTGTGATACTGTCTGTGGGACCCTGTATCTAAGCCTACCACAAGTGAAGTTCATAACAGTACGAGAATCTGAATAAGAGCAATTAGGCCTGACTAAATGTGGGTCGGTGCATTAGTTAGCACCTCTTCTCACCCTACACTTTTTATCCATATTTTTCTGAGCCCTATTGGTACTATGTCAAAGCACCCGTCCTGAAAAGGGTGACCCCAGTACCACTGGATACCTAATTTCAACCTCCTATATTTCCCTCACATCAGCAGTCTAAGTCTTTTTTGTTGAAGTTTGATACGAGAGGTGATATTGTGGTTGTTCAACCCATATAGAGACCAGTATCTTGGAAATACACTATTAGAGAAAAATTCTAGTATGAGCAAAAGCCTTATATAATGTTATCACGCCATTGAGGCTATGGCTCCACGACAAGGTCCGTAAGTTGCGGTAAATCCATGGGATGATCGCAACTCATCTTTCATGTTTCCCTATAGTAAAGACATTGAAAGACAAAGACAGTGACCTTGACACCATGACAAATAATACAACCGTGTCAGATTTTTTGCAATGTTTTTACAATGTTTACAAGGTAATGTATGACTTTTTTCAATAGAGAAACATTGTGGTTATCTCGCAATTTTACAGCAACTCACAGGCATTGAAGTGTCCTGGATCTCTATCCTTAAAGGGGTTGTCTGATAGAGGGTGGAGGGTCCCTCTTGCTCTAATGGACCAGGCTATCCATGTAATAAAAGGCCAGTTATTTGGGTGATTGGCATGTAATATTAAATTTTCTAAGCAGCAGCTTTTGCAGGGGAAACGTAGCTGGATCTTTCCCTTGCGATAATAGACAAACCAGCAAGGATCACATCAGCTGATCATTGGGCTGGCTTCAGTATAAATAGGGGTTGTATTGGATGAGAAAACCCCTTTAAAGCCACAGTGTTACCGGCAAAATCACGTGGTCATTATCCACTGCATGCAGCTGCCACTCTGTTTGTTCTCATCCTAACACTGAGAGAAGGGGGAAGAGTAGAGAGACGACCACTGAACTGCCAAGAGCAATGTGCTATTGGATCTAAGTCAGAAGCAGCAGAACAGCCAGCTATGTACAGGAATTATACAGACTGCAGCAAAATGTTAGGATTTTTTTTTTTTTTAAATGAGGACGATTTAGAAAGTTGCTTAATTTTAAATTTATGATGCATATGCAAGGGTATCCATAGCCTTTAAGGGGCTGCAGAACCATTATATAATAGGTAGTACACTTAAGCCAATGTTTATTCATGTAATATTGACGCTCACTTCAATTGGAAAAATTATATTAACATAAATAGTTTTTTTTAAATTAATTCCAGGGTAACTGCCCTCTTGAGACATGAGTCAGTAGCTGGCACTCAGACAGGACCTCTCAGCTTGCCCAGGGTAGGCTAATGTGTGCAGCCAACTTTGAATAGACAGTCTACCTACACACTGGAAAATCAGTCTTCACCGCTTCTCATCTGAATATTATACCACGCTGCTCTTAAATTACAAACACAGGATATTTCAGCCTGGTTCCAAACTGTACAATATTTCAGACACTAGTCATTCTAGGTAGGGCACTTAAATTTAATTTGTTTTCAATTGGTATACCATATAAATATATATATATTTATATATATATACACACACATATGGGAAGACAAAGGCTCACTGTATAAAGGAAAATTCTAACTCATATGGGCACTGCTTCTAAGTGTTAAAAGTTAAATATTTTTTTCCCATTTTTAGCTAAACCCCTTGAAGTTGCAGCCACAATGCCATATTGCCCCCATCCACATTGATGCAGGTCTTGAAATGCAGACAGGTCTCTTGGAACGTATGATTTTCAGAATATTTTCTCTTCAGAACAAAGTCTGATTTAATGTTTAGCCCTAGTGGTATTGCTAAAAGGAAATGTTCCCAGAGCGAGAACACGGGGGGATAACTTGTATAGAAACCTCTAATGCAACCTTATGTTATCATTAAGATGTTCACTAAAGAAGGATGCATGTTTTAGGGGGACATTAGTGACCGGACACTGGTGACTGGAGTGACATCTTTTCAGTAGGCATTTCCACTTTTATATACCAGAACCAGACAGTGTATTAAAGGGTAACTAAACGTTCAACAAACTTCTGACATGTCACTAAGTTTTAAATGGTGAGGGTCAGAGCACTGACACCCACACCAATCGCTAAAACGAAGAGGCAGAAGTGCTCGTCTGAGGGCTCAGCTGCTTAGTTTCTGTTCAGCTTTTTCCGGAAATCAATGTAGCGGAGTACGGGCTCAATAGAAAGTCTATGAGCCCGTACTCTGATACGTCGACTTTCTGGAAAAAGCCGAACAGAAACTAATCGGCTGAGCGCTCACACGAGCACTTCTGCCTCTTCGTTTTGGCAATTGGTGGGGGTCTCAGTGCTCGAACCCAGATTGTTGAACGTTTAGTTACCCTTTAACATACAAATGCATTAAATAGACATTCCTGCTGCTAATAGTCACTTTTACAGGGTTAGACATGGCAGCACATATTGTTACTGCTTCCCAAGTAGAAGAACTGCCTCCATAAACTGTGGTGATGCCAAATATTAAATTACAGCACAGTCTCCTGAATTGAGGAGGTGAGCAAAGGCTGGTAATGCCATTTACAGTACCTGAATCCTGCAACCCGCTTTGTTTTACAGTGTCAGGAGGGGTGGTAGAGCATCGCATCTCCCTGTCTGACCCAGTGCTAGTCGAGGTGAGGCGGCCCGTTTTCTTTATGCAATATATTAAACTTAGAACAAAGTTGAACTCAACGCAACACTGATCCAACAGATGTGGATAGTCGTCTCGATGTTTCTTTTGCTGCACTTTATCAATACAGCGACAATTAAACCCAATAGAAGTCAATGAAAATCTATTTTCATTATGAAGTAAAGGAAAAAATAAAAACTTGAACTTTGGGACATACAAGGATTTACTACTTCATTAAGCACTTCACATTCTGCAGACAAAACAACAAAACTAATTTTGCCAAGAAAGAAGACAATCTCCTGAAAGTTTTGCATCACACCAGTTCTGGGACAATTTATTCTAGCATGCAATAAAGAACTTAGAAAAATACAACATCCCTGACCTGAAGCCCTTGCATGCGAGCCCACTTAAATGGGCTGTCCAGGATTAGAAAAACATGGCTATTTTCTTTCATAAATAGTGCCACACCTGTCCACAGGTTGTCTCCGGTGTGGTAGCTCAGCACCATTCACTTCAATGGGGCTGAGCTGCAATACCAGACACAGCCCATGGACAGTTGTGGTGCTGTCTCCGCCACCATGTTTTTCTTATACTATACAGCCCTTTTAACCTGTAATAATACTATTTAATTTATATTTCTCAACAGCAAAACAAACATAAAAAGTTGGCATCTCTTATAGCCCAAACTCTGGCACCTCACCACATCATGTGTACCAGGTGACACAGTGGAACATATTATGCCCAATTAATTGCGGTTAGCGTGACAGACTGTGTTCAGTCTTGGTCATCCTGTAATAAATACTGTGCCCTGTCTCTGATTAATAGTTGTATAATCCGCACCTACCTCCCATGTTAACCATTGGTAATGACAGCAGGGACACGTTTAGAAAGATTGTATCTCAGAACTCAGAAGTACAATTTCTTAAATAGATATACCCACTTATAACATTGATGCTATATCATTCATACATGCCTTCAATGTCTGATGAGCGGGGTCAACTTATGCCAAGAGTGAAGTTGCCCGCTTCAGCTTCTTCTCAATATAGCACCCACCACTCGCATAGTAGTTTGTGCCTATGACGTATCATATCATTACCATATCTCATAAGGGAATGAAGACAAAACACGGTTACATACTCAAAGTAGAGTGCTATGTATCAGAAGCCTCAGAGGTGACACCAACCCCGACTTTGGGGCACATTTAGAAAAAGTGTTTGCTGCCAGATTATGACAGTGAAGATGGAGTAGGTTTTATCGGACATGTACCCCATTCACACAGATCCATGTGAATTTGCAGCAAATATGACAGGTATGATGGAAAACTTTCTTCAAGTTAGCCGGTCAGAGCAAAATACACCTATTTGTCGCATACTAACTGAAATACTGCAAAGGAAATTAAAAGTAATATTTACCAATACAAGTGTGGCTATTTTAAACCTTTCAAAAAACCTTCCCCAATATACGAAAACTTATAACAGTCATTAGCTGCCAACCTGTTTTTTGGTCTTGACAATTTTGGATCCAGTTTATGCATGATGTATATGTCTACACTATTTTTGAAAGGGTTTGTCCACTTTCGTAAAAGGGACCATGATATGGTACCAATGTGGGGCTCTGACCGCTTAACCCACGTTGATCACTAAAATGATGAGGCATTGGAGCTAAAAAAAACGCTGTGCCACTTTCTTTCCTGACGACTCTCCGCTTCTTCTGGGCGGTTGCATGGTTTGTTCATGACTATAAACAGGCTGATCATACGAAGAAAACCAAGCAAACTTGTCAGCAGACAAAGTGGCATGGCACTTTCTTAGCGCTAAATTCTCTTGATTCTAGAGAACAGCAGGGATACAGCAGGCTCCAACCAGACAATGGTGGTATATCCTACCATGTCACCGGCGTCTATGCTGAGAAACATCCTTTAGGGCATATAGGTGCTGACACTTTCTACTCTGGACTAATAGATGAGAATAGATTTTACTATCAGTTTAGTTTTAAGAAAAAAAATTATATTTCCATCACAAAACACTCCACATAGCGCTATATCGGTTTCTGAAACACATTTCTCCATAATTTTCATACACAACGTGAGCTGGCAGAGGATGATTAGAGATGGAGGGCAACCACAGCTGGGGTGCTAGAGGTCACCTATGTTTTAGATGTCTAGGCATCTTGATTACCTCTTGCAGTGAATATCAAGGAAAGGAGACTTGACTTTATATAAGAACTGTTGCTTCAGAAGCATCTGTTCGCAGTTACATTTATGAATTTTTTGTTTTAATTTTTTTTTTGCTGTTTTCTGGGCTTTTCTCCTTGAGAAGTAATGGCTTCAAGGTGTAAGCAGCTTGAAAGCTTAGACAAAAACAGTATGTTTTATATTTCATTCCCTTAAGACAAAGATTACATGGCCTCTAAAAGCTGGGGCTCTAGGGGACTGCAGCATCTCAGTGGTAAAAAAAAAATTCTGTGCCACTTCGTCTTTGGAATTTTGTTTATATTGCTGAAGAAACATCCATGTTATTTTTTGTTGTGGTATTAGAATAATTTAATATTTTTTGATCAAATATTTTTTTAATTATAAATTAGGGTATCTTTATGATGCTAGGTCAATGCTCAAATAGTGGATGCAACTAAGCACCTCTCCTCTCTGTGAACCCGGTCAGCAATCTTGCAGCAATAAAAGGGCTCACATGTCAACGCTTATTAGCCCAGTGGCTTTTTTTAGGCAGACTCTGTTTCTGAATTTGGCCATAGCCAGAATCCAGATGTCTCACTGACGCAATTGCTGGTGAGACATCTGCCTGTCCTTGGAATCCCTGTGGCTATAAAGCAGTAGATGGCTGATGCGTCTCTTTTATATGAGAAAAAGGAAGGATCATTTAAAGGAACACTCCAGATAAAACGAATACACTTTGTTATTTCTAGGGCAGGGCCTGAGGGGGCAGTGCATGAGTCAATTAATACTAGTAGAAAAGTCATGCACTGCCCCTTAAGGCCCTGCACAAAGCATAACAGTGTATCGGTTTTGCCTGGAGTATTCCTTTAAATTGCTTTGAGATTTACAAATAATGGTGTGGAAAACCCCTTTAAGAATAAAATAATAATAATAATAATAATAATAATAATAATAATAATTAAAAAAAAAAGATAAATTACCGGAATTTATCCCATTACAAGTAGTATCCAACAGATATACAGGGATGTACATAAGTATATGATTTCCTTGCCACTACCCTGCTCTTTTACCTCAATCTCTCTTCATTGCCTTACAATATGTACATTTCAGCTTTACTCCCTGATCTCACGGAGTTCAAGAAAGAAAGACATAAGCTCCCTTGAAGTATACCAATGCCAAAGTCTGCAGACTTTGCAGTATTCTCCTGTAATCATGATGTATTTGGTATCTTCCTTTATCCATTAAAGAGGCTCTGTCACCAGATTCTCAAATCCCTATCTCCTATTGCATGTGATCGGCGCTGCAATGTAGATAACAGTAACGTTGTTTTTTTTAAAAAAAAACTTTCATTTTTGGCCAAGTTATGAGCTATTTTATATATATGCAAATGAGCTTTGAAATGGACAACTGGGCATTTTTTTTTTCGTTATGTCCAACTGGGCGTGTATTGTGTTTTTAACTGGGCGTGTTTACGTGTATGACGCTGACCAATCCGTGACCAGTCAGCATCATACACTCATCTCCATTGATTTACACAGCAGCGATGTGAGCCACATACACAGAGATTAACGTTAATCAAGTGTCCTGATAATGAATACACATGAAATCCAGCCTGGACGTCATGTGTATTCAGAATCCTGACACTTCTGAATCTTTTCTTTGAGATTTTTAGCAAGGGAAACGAAATCTCGCGAGATTACGGAGGTAAACGAGATTTCGTTTCCCTTGCTTTTCGTTTCCCATTGATTTACACAGCAGCGATGTGCAGCCACATAAACAGAGATTAACGTTAATCAAGTGTCCTGATAATGAATACACATGATCATCCAGCCTGGACGTCATGTGTATTCAGAATCCTGACACTTCTGAATCTTTTCTGTGAGATTTGCAGCAAGGGAAACGAAATCTCGTTTACCTCCGTAATCTCGCGAGATTTCGTTTCCCTTGCTAGAAATCTCTAAGAAAAGATTCAGAAGTGTCAGGATTCTGAATACACATGACGTCCAGGCTGGATTTCTCTTTACACCTGCCACTTTTAACCACCTTGTTACTACATTTTGTTCCTGTGTCCGTCTCTTATTGTCCACGATTCAATAAAGTGGAAACTGAGTTTCCCCACATTATTATACCTCGCTGGATCCTACTCTCTTTTTTCTTGTGCTTACTGCCGCGGGCCGACGGGGAGATCCGGGCGAGACTCGAACACACGAACGTGGAGCTGGTGAGCTGGAGTTTTCCTCCTACCCCCTATTTTCCTCTATTAACTTCTGTGCATCAAATACGGCTCCTCATGATCTATTATACCAGTTATTCAATGTCTCCACTGTGAGACTTCTACATTCTGCTACACTATGTTCGGCTATTTCATGAGTTTATGATTGACCGATTGTATATTGACATTCTCATGTTGGACCTTGACACAGTCTATTCTCTTACCACAATTTTTCTTTCTCTGTCCCATTGTGAAGGTTGCATATTCTGTTTTTATTTTATTTATACATTTTTGTATATATTTTAGTTTGGTTACTCAATAAAGTATTTCTTTTTAATTGCTTTCTAAAGGTCGTGTCTTGTCCTCAATAGGTTATTTAGAATTGTGTTACACGTACCACTACTTTTTAGGGTCATTCTATTTTTGGTCTAGTAATTCTAAGAACTGTGTAATGGACAAGGCCACACAATGTATGTGTGGAGGAAAGGTGGTTACACTATTAATACAAGAAAGAGTTCTTTACAGTAAGAGTAGTAAAAATTTGAATGCCTTACTATAAGACAAAGTAATGAAAAGAACAATACTAGGATTAAAAAAAGGCTATACATGTATCTCATAGTTAATGATATTGTGAGTTATAATTAAAAGGGGGAAACGTGATGTTAAATTGATCCAGGGAAATTATCCACGTTGTTTTTGCCTTCCTCGGTATAAAACAGCTAGGTCTAAGAAAGGTTAAACTCCAGGAATACATGTCTTCTCTCAAACTAAGTAAACACATATAGCTATGCGGTTTCTGAATATATGGAAGAAAAAAAAAATAGTTAAATGTGTGTGTGTATATATATATATATATATATATATATATATATATACACACACACACACACACACACACACAAACACATATATATACACACACACATATATATACATATGTATATATATATACACACACACACACACACACACACACACACACACACACGTGTAGGTCCAGAATTATTTGGACGGTAACACAATCTTCATTAATTTGGGCTCTGTATGCCACCACATTGGATATGAAATGAAACAACGGAGATGCAATTGAAGTGGAGACTTTCAGGTTTAATTCAAGGGGTTGAACAAAAATATCCTGTGAAACGTTTAGGAATTGAAACCATTTTTCTATACATCTTTGAACTTTGTAGAGAATCCTTTGCAGGCAATGACTGCCTGAAGTCTGGAACCCATGGACATCACCAAATGCTGGGTTTCCTCCCTTGTGATGCTTTGCCCGGCCTTTACTGCCGCTGTCTTCAGTTGTTGCTGGTTTGTGGGTCTTTCTGCCTTAAGTTTTGTCTTAAGCAAGTGAAATGCAGCTCGATCGGGTTGAGATCTGATGATTGACTAGGCCATTGCAGAATATTCCACTTCTTTTCCTTAATAAACTCCTGGGTTGCTTTCGCAGTATGTTTTGGGTCATTGTCATCTGTACTGTGAAGCGACGTCCAACCAACCTGCTGCATTTGGTTGAATCTGAGCAGAAAGTAAATCCCTGAACACTTCAGAATTCATCCGGCTGCTTCTGTCTTCAGTCACTTCATCAATAAACACTAGTGACCCAGTGCCTTTGGCAGCCATGCATGCCCATGCCATCACACTGCCTCCACGATGCCATCACACTGCCTCCACCATGTTTTACAGAGGATCTGGTGTGCTTTGGATCATGGGCCGTTCCAAGCCTTCTCCATACTTTCTTCCTCTCATCATTCTGGTACAGGTTGATCTTAGTTTCATCTGTCCAAAGAATATGTTCCCGAACTGGGCTGGCTTCTTTACATGTTGTTTGGCAAAGTCTAAGCCAGCCTATCTATTTTTGAGGCTGATTAATGGTTTGCACCTTGTGGTGAACCCTCTGTATTTGTTCTCATTAAGTCTTCACTTTATGGTAGACTAAGATACTGATACACCTACTTCCAGGAGATTATCCTTCACTTGGGTAGATGTTGTGAAGGGGGTTTTTCTTCACCATGCAAAGGATCTGCGATCATCCACCACTGTTGTCTTCTGTGGACGACCAGGCCTTATGGAGTTCACGAGATCACCAGTGCGCTCTTTTTTTTTTTTTCAAGAATGTATCAAACTCTTGATTTGGCCACTCCTAACATTTATGCTCGCTCTCTGATGGATTTATTTTTATTTTTTTTAGCTTAACGATGGTCTGTTTCACTTGCATTGAGAGCTCCTTTGACCTAATTTTGTGGGTTCACAGCAACAGCTTCCAAATGCAAATGCCACACCTGGAATCAACTCCAGACCTTTTATCTGCTTAATTGATGAAGGATTAACGAAGCAATAGCCCATGCAGCCCATTAAATAGCTTTTGAGATAATTGTCCAATTACCTTTGGTCCCTTGAAAAAGAGGCAGCTACGTATTAAAGAGTAGTAATTCCTAAACCCCTCCTCAAATTAGGATGTGAAACCCTCAAATTAATGCTATGCTCACACAGTTTTTTGCAGGCGGAATTTCTGCCTCAAAATTTAGTTTGGAAGTTTGAGGCAGATTTTTCTCTCCCTGCACGGCAATTTTTGCCATTGAGCGCCGCGGGCATAAAACGCCGCAAAATACGCTTTCTCTGCCTCCCATTGAAGTCAATGGGAGGTCAGAGGTGTAAACGCCCGAAGATAGGGCGTGTCGCTTTTTTTCCCGCAGGAAAAAGACGCCTCCGTCTTCCATTGAAATCAATGGGAGGCATTTTTGGGCCGTTTTTGACAAGTTTTTTGGTGCGGTTTCCGCGTCAAAAAACTCAGTGTGAACATAGCCTAAAGCTGAGAGTCTGCACTTTAAGCCCATATTGATTATATAACTGTATATTCAATATGTTTTGGTAAATGGCTAAAATGCCAAAACTTGTGTCACTGTCCAAATAATACTGGACCTAAGTGTATATAGCTAAATAATACTTCTAAATAATGCAGAAATAACCAGGTAGCAGTGCAAACCTTCGTGCCCATGCAGCATAATGAGCAATATCCATAATGTAACAGAAATTGCTAAAGCAATTTTCATGTAATAGTTTTCCCCATATCAGTTCTCATATAATAATGCTGGCATTAGTGGCTGCCATTTAGTACATGTTTAATAGTGCCTGATACACGAAGGGCTTTTTTCAGATATCCTGGCATCTCTCTTTACCGAATTAAGAGGTCAGCATTTCTGAATTCCTGTCTGATCATTCAGCTTTCCCAGGCTTTTGAAATTGATCACTGGGGTGCAGTGTTATTGTACTGGTCCCTCTAGTGATTCTTTCTCAAGATATCTAGCACTGTGCGGGCTATGTAACACTGCACACCTCTCGCTGTTCTCTGCAGTAATTATTTTACCAGTGGCACAACAAACAGCAGAGCAAATTGATGCATTTGACATAAGATGTCATAGGGAATGCAAAGGGCGTCCTAGTAAAGGTACCCATCTTTACCCTCTCATCTCAAACAGATATTTGTAGTATTGCAATAAAAACTGCCCAAAACCACCAAGCTATAAAAATAATAATAATAATAATAATAATAATAATAAATCACCCCTACCAAAGGTGTCATATTAGCTTGCAGAGCCATGTTTCCCTATAAAAATTTTTAGATCACACATAGAAGCAGTTATCTTGCAATCACTTGGAATGAAGTTGACCAGAAATTGAAGCTCAAGACTAAGCAGAACATAATATAGAAGAAATAGCCATGCTTTTGCAGATAAACACTTTATTATTTGTCTAATACTTTAAAAACAAGCTTCATAAATTATTTTAAGTCACTAGATAGACTTAAGACATTAAATCTTCTTTCCAAAAGAATCATTGTACAAGCGCAGTAGCACTAATAAATCACTTAAATAAACCGAAATGTGAAAACAAGTAAAGCGGTCATAGGAAGCAAGTCTGTTTTCATCCAAATGTGATGTTTGGGCAGGAAATGACTTAGTCAATGGAGGAGGATGTGGATATTTTGAAATGACACAGAGATGACATATTTTGGGCTCTCTTATTTTAATCTCAAAATCAATCTTTTGAGCTCTGATAAATCAAGCTTCATTTTTACCTTCTATGTCCATTACACAGGGAAATTGTGGTTGGTACTGCTATAGTAGCACTATGGTTGGTACTACTATGGGGGCACTGGTACTGATCCTGGTACCATTGTGGCTGGCACTGCCAAAAAGGGAAATAAAGCAGACATTGTTAAAAAGACCCTTACAGATACATTGACATGAGGTACGGACTGTGGCTACCAATCGGGCACTGACTATAGAATAGTCTCTAACCCTAAGACTCAATCTAATTTCTCAATCTCAGACACACATATACTAGGTCCAATTCCATGGAAAGTCAACTAACCTAAGCATATTTTGGAAGTGAGTGAAGAAACCTGCACAAAAAAAAGACCATAGAATCTCCATGCAGCTGTTGATCTAGATATACAAGATTCTGTGAGGTCATTGTACACTAAGCCACTGTAGAACCTCATTTTGGAATAACGATACAGTATAACATGATAATCCTTGATGTCCGAGGCCAGCGATGTGCTAGATAATTTATTTTGTCAGACTGCTGGACATTATTCATATCTATAAGGACTTTAAACACAAGCGTTCTCCAGAACATCTCCATTACTGCATATACCTTTCTCCTGGTTTAGGTCAGTATCGCACGTTCTTTAACCTTGTTGTGGCCATAGACAAGCTAAAAATAAACTTACAGATAAATAGACAAATATTTTATGGTGTGTACTGTAACTTCCTCTGGAATTATGTCCTAAGAGAAATTACTTTGGTCATATATGCTGTACGAGGTAAACCTTACAAGGAATATACGTAGAGGATTGCAAACATATGCGGTCTACGAGAGCTATAAACAGTGATTCGAAAACAGTTATACCCGTTAAAGTAATGCTTCTTAAAATGTGTAAGTAGTTGAGTCCATGTCGATGTGTGGACGCTTATCCCCTGCAAGAGCTATACCTTGTCAGCATCAGATATCCAATATTTCACAATCTTTTTTTTTTATGTATGGAAAGGAATTAAAATACCAATATGGCAAACATTTGCAAGAGTTTAGAAAACTGTGTATTCCGAGAAGATGATTGTCTTAGATCAAAAGGGGATAACAAGACAATGACATCATATATGATTTAACAACTTGCTTCCAGTAACCTAAGGCCACTTCTAAATCTTTTGGAATGACTGTACTTTTAAAACAGGAGCGCAGGTTATTACATTTTTTAGTTTTTTTTTTAAATCCATAATTTGCTAAACTCTGAACATCATTTTATACTCTGATTATAACTAGTGGAAACCAGAACTAGTTTCTTATAGATTCCACCGTTTCAAAGTCTCTAATTAACCAACATATGGTCTCTAGTAATAATAATACAAAAAGTAATCTTTATAATAACTATACAATTATAAATTATATCATTTTCATAGGTTTGGTTTTGATAAGGACTTTTAAGAATACTTGGGATGACAAGGCTTCTTCACCAAAATGAAGCCTAACCTTCCACTTTAAATGAAAACTCTTTGAACCTTGTTAAGTTAAAGCATACCTAAACTCGCTGTTCATTCACTGATAAAATCCACAGGGGTCCATACACGGAGAGATGAGGTTACAGCTGCTGCCCACAGAAGTCTATGGACAGGAGAGGCGGAAGGAAGGAGCTGCTGGAAAGAGACAGAAGAGAGACACACAGATGCTGCTGCAGCTTTTAGTAACCGTTCTACTGTCTCAGACCAGTACTGGATCCATAGCAACACTGCTCAGTACTGCTGTATTATGTCCTCCATGCTGCTGCTTCTATGTGTGTAAGAGATACAAATAGGCGAGCAGGATTCTCCTCTTCTTCTCTCTACATCCGGTGTATGGAAGACATGATAGCAGCTAGTCTCTGCTCAGGGAAAACTGACAATTAGATATGGAGCCTAAAAAAGGGGGAAAACAGCCACATGGGTTAGTACTTTATCTTTTATTGCTCGATCTTGTCCTGGTCATATTCTTGCACTTAGCACTTTAACTACCTGAGTAAATCTCTGGATGCAGCACTTTCTTTATTGGTTTTTTGAAACGTAATGTCATTGAACAATATAAGCACCATTCCTGGAACCAGTTTCAAATAGCAGGGACTCCAATACACAACTTAGAGTAATTGTACTTAGCTATACCGTTATTGTGCACTATGAACTTTTCTTGTGGCTTAACTTAACATCTATATTTATATAATTATATACTTTTTGATTATAGACTCCTCTTTTGGCGATCATGTTTTTAACTGTGATTCATTTTTAAAAGTATGTGTATGTAACCATTGTAATATTGTTGTGAAATAAAAAGATTGTGTTTTCTACATTTTGACTTATAGACTCCGTGGGCTCTCTTTCTTTGGTTTAATAAAAATACCTATATATGTCTAAATGTTCACCAGATAATGCCACCATAGCTCAGAAAAAGTTATTTTTTATTTTCATTATATTGCCCAGTTCTATGTAGCATTGTTGTTTTTATTTTGCCAGGGCTGGCTGTTGGTGGAATTAACATGTAAATAACTACATTTCCCATTATTCCTCACACATCTCACAGACATTGCTTACATTTTCAGGTGCCTGCATGCCCATCTATTACAATTTGTAAGGTAGCGCTGTAGTTACTCACGGTCTTCTACTGAGACACAGCTCTGCTGTTCTGCTGCCCAGGATGTGAAACACGATCCCTCCAGAGACAGGGAGGGTGATCAGATGAGATAAGAGGCATGTGATGTGTGAGGTCCAATACTTCAGGGAGGGGGAGCGGGGAGGTAACCACATGGTCAATGTACGGAACATCACACAAGCAGTAGATAAACAGGAGCATGGTCATGCGACTGCATGTGAGACTGGCTTACAGCAGCATTTCAGCTACAGACAGTACATTAGTAAGTGACAAATCTTTCTGCAGTTGAACCATTTTCACACAATTTTTAAAGACCGGGAAACCCTTTTAAGATCAGCAATGTATGATCAATGGGGGTCCAACCCCTAGTACTTCCAGAGTTTCATACATTTAAAATAAAAAAAATGTCATTATTATTAGTAAGCTACACTGCATCCATTGCTGCAAAAAAGAAGAGCCTCCTAGACCTAAGATGGAACAGCCTTCCAATAATTTTCTCTAATTAGAACTACAAAGTCATCAAAGACTATCTAGTTTTCTGTAGCATTTGTGCTCAGCTAAGTGTTGATCCTTTTATGGAACATTACACTGTTTTCATGAACAACTCTTTTGAAGGACACAAACTAACATTGCATGTAAACAAGCAATGAGAGGGTTCCTTTGAGATTTGCCTTTGAAAAGGACCATCCAGTCATGCACAAATTGCTGAACCAGACGTAATATCTGCATAGACACATCATTATCTAACTCAAAAGAATGAACGCTCATAACCTATAACCACAGGCCCAGAACAGCGCAGATGTGTCCGTTTATCAGCCGAGACAGTGAATGTTAAATTATGATACCTGGAAGACACATTGATGGAGCAGATGTTTTTGTTTAAGTCCACCTCGTACAAGCTTTCTCTTCACATGTTTGTTTCTAAATTTTATTACCCTTGCTCTCACTAGGCCCTCTTGCATCACCGCCTCGTTTGTTAAGACGGTTTTATGCATATTTAGCGTACAGATAGCTCGTTCGGAACATCCACTTCACAGTTGTTCATTCCAAGTTAAATACTTACACTTGGAAATTACAACATGGTTTGGCACTAGACGGAAGCAAACTATGCAAGCAAGGAGATGATCGGCTCCATCACAGAATGGGTTACGAGAAGGTCCCTCCTTGTGGAAATGTTTACTTTCTGCTTTGATGGTGTCCTCTGTAATTTTTTTTTCTTTTATTACTCTATTTTATGAGCTGTGATTGACCTTTTTTTCTACATCTTCCATACATTTACATTGCTTTCATCTAATAATGTTATTTTAGTGACTTTGTGACTTATTTATAGGTCTCTTCTTGAAAGGAAATAATCCAGGTCTTGTTTGTATATTAAAAATTAAAGTCTCATTTAGAATGTGTATAGAGGAGAAAAGTTATTCGAATAGCAGACAAAAATCTATACTAAAATGTTCAATTTGCTGTTTATTTTATTTTTTTGTCTTGTCCGGGCCTTTCCATGTTCAAAAGATGGCCAACATACTCTTATCCTGTCTTTATATAGCACTGTTATATTCTGTAGGACTCTCCAGAAAACATTTACGCACATTGGTTTCTGCTGTAACAGAATTTACAACTTAATTTTGCTATGTCAAAAACACTTGCACATGAATGCAAACACCAAAGTCAAGTTCATGCAACATCAATTAATCTACTTGTTTGTTTTTGGATTGTGAGGGTAAAACAAGTAAAGGAGAACATGACCACTACATGCAGATTATGTGTTGGGGTCTGTTTCATCAGGTTTTTGTTCCATTACCCAATCACCTATGACTCTCATCTTGCCTTATTGCATCCTCTTGCTTCCATCTGCAGGACTTACCCATTCTGTGGAGCTCCCTAATCATCAAACTTGCTACCATTTATTTATTTCTGTTGCTTATATTGTGGCAACATATTCCACGGCCCTGTACAGAAGTTGTCATCACTCACAGTCTTCTTTATTTCCTATCTGTATGTATTTGGAGTGTGGTAAGAAATCGGAGTACCCAGTGGACACCCACGCAAACATGGGGAATACATATAAACTCCATGCAGATGTTTCTTGGTTAGATTTAAACTCAGGACCCCAATGCTGCAGGGCAACAAAGTTAACCACTGATTCACTGTGCTGCCCAACATTCACAGTTTTTAAGCATTCCTTGAAAACTCATTTCTTTAAAGGTTCCTGACCAGTGTGGATTTGGAGACTCCCTGTATTGATTTATCAGAGCTACAAGATAAGCCCTGAACACCCGATGAATGTTCTTTATGGTTTTGCTGCACAGTTTCACATTCATGTGAGTAAAATATGCACAAACAAGAAACAACCTTGATAGAATACACATATACTGCCTTAGCAAAACCATATTCATGCGCTACGTGCCAGTTTCTCTATGAACAGAATATGTTTTTGATGTTACGGTGGTCTCCTTGTTGTACTGTTAACTAGCTTAAAGTGAATGTCCACCTTTTAGGTCCAATATTCTGTTTTTATAAAAGTTAAAGTTAAATGTTTCTGATACGCAGCGCCAAATTGCCGGCATTCATGTAGAATTAAATTATACAATACTAGCTGTCTATAGTTGCCACTAGAGGGAGCTTATGAGCTTCCTGCATACTGTTTAATTATTGAGTTCAGTGTATAAATCTATATAGTAAGCTCCTAAACTCCCTCAGCCGGAATTTTATCATTTAACTACATTTTTTTTGCAGGGTATTTGGAGCTTTGTATCCGAAGAACTGAGCTCTGACCGTTATAAAGAGTGATCAACAAATGAATTAGCACAGAATTTTTACCTAAATTGGATTAAAAAAAAAAAATGGTTGTTAAAGGGTGGACATTCACTTTAAGTGTGTGATACTTGCATTGCAGGGTTCAGATATACATCAATGAGAATTAAATACACATTATTGGTGGTGATAACTAAAGCATTTAGGAAAACCACATCAAACACACAGGATTTTTAGCAGTGATCCTCAACACACTGTTTATCCCTCATATTTTTTGATCTTAGACAAATGCAAATGTTTGTTTATCTTGAAATATACACATACACAGGAAGCTTGTGCCAAATTTGAGTGTGCTACAATTGCATATGGATAAACTTCCTGAAAACTCCCTTCATGACCTCAACTTAAATGAAGCGTGATGAGACCTTTGCTCTTTTGTCAACAAATAACTTTATGAATCAAAAAGTTTATTCTCCATCTCATAGCCTGGTCCATTTGCCTTGTTTGAACTATAGAAAATCACAAATTATCCAACGTGTGGAAAAAGCTGGATGTTGCAACTTAAAAGTTGTTTTCCACTTTAAAAAAAAACCTATTTACTGACACATAATAAATATCTATTAAACAAACGTTGTCATCTTCCCTTTGGAAATATCTTAATATCTTCTAATGGCAACTTCGGTCACTTCCAATGACGTTCCGACCGTTCATTGCGCTTCTGAACTTCCGTTCAAAGTCTTCATCGGTGATGTTCGTTTAGTGGGTTGTCCCAGGCAACGAGGCATCAAGCTCACGCATCCGCGGTTCAAAGAATCTCTCTTTGAACCCCGCATTCCCTGTACAATGATCATCCATTGAGCCTGTGCACCTTTCATTAGGTTTTAAAGCTAATGAAACGTGCTACGCATGCCCAGTATGACTGGAAGATGGCAATGAAGAAATAGAGCGCTGTAAATAAACAGCAGGAGGACAACAGACAAGCTTTAACGATCGGAAATACAAATTTAAAAAAAAAAACATTTCAGGGGGAGTTTATTTATGGGCAAAAAAAGTGTCAAGGGGAAAAAAAATTTGATTTCGGAAAACCCTTTTAAGGCTTCTTTGCATTTAAAGGGTAACTCAGCGTTCGACAAACTTCTAACACGTCAGAAGTTTTGATTGGCGGGAGCGCTCAGCCGCTCAGTTTCTGTTCAGCTTTTTCCGTAGTTCAATGTATTGGAGTACGGGCTCAAAAGAAAGCCTATGAGCCAAACTCGATACATTGGCTTTACGGAAAAAGCCGAAGAGAAACAAAGCGGTTGAGCGCTCACACGAGTGCTTCTGACACTTAGTTTTAGCGATTGGTGGGGGTCTCTGTTCTCGGAACCCCACCAATCAAAACTTCTGACATGTCACTATGACGTCAGAAGTTTATCGAACGTTTAGTTACCCTTTAAGAATCATTTCATCAGAATGATCATCGGAGAGAAGTTTCCGCTCTATGGCAGCCAGCATCATCTTGCTCAGCGACGGCCGAATGCAACAGCCGTGCATTAGGCAATCAAATGTATTGTAAATGTTGTTTCATTTACATTCATAGATGCTGCGGCCGATAAACGTTTTTTATGTCGGTACAATCAATATAGATCAATGAGCAAGTTACACCGGGCAATTATGCTTACAAACCTTTGTTAACAAACAAATCGTACCATAAATTTTATTGTACATCTGAAGATTTTCATAACATACGACGTATAGAATTTGTGTGCTCAACTTTGTGGCTTTATTGGTGGATTCTACAGTCAAAACACTTAACTCATCTACGTTGGGCGCAGGTCTTGAGAACTTGCCTGGATTTGGCAGCTGCAATGTAACGTGCCAATAACTACAACATGACATAGACTTCTCCTTCTCTGTGCTTATGTTTAATGTGCACAATTTAGTTCTTATACGCAATCAGGGCATTTGAAGACCTCTACAGGGGTTAAGCAGATGTAATATAAAAAAAATGTGAACAGCAGACTGGAGCAGAGGAAGGAACAGTTATGTCAGCGCAGACAGCGATCCAATGTTATGATCAATCTCCATAGCAACAGGAAAGTTCGGGGTGGGTAAAAATAGCAAAGTTAATATGCCAGGAGTTTCAGGATTTCTGCAATGAGTGAAGCGAGAGACATATGTTCTTATTTAAAACCAGGAGAAAAAAGTTTTATGCTTTTATGAATCCGTTATGTCTTTTCTTCTAAAGTATGAAGGCTGCAGAATAAGTTTTCTCTATCCTCAGCCCAAACATGGAAAAAGGCACAACGCACTGGGTTAAGCAATGTCCTACTTGGTCTGTCCCTAGAGATACTATCCGTTTGTTAAATACATCTTTCACAAGGAGGTCTTGGAGTCATTTCAGAGCAGAACTGTATCCAGACAAGATGAAAGTCATCCTCTCACGTAAAACATGTTATTTTTAATATGGGTTGTCTTTCCTGGTATCTATTTTGTTTTTGTAATATTATTATTATTTTTTTTATGTAGCTGGTCGATTTCTCCTTGGTTTAGTCTATCGTGATGGAAGCACCAGTGAGTTCATTTAGTCTCCTCTAGATTTTTTTTTAATCAAAGTTATTATTACTATATTTATACCACATCAACATGCAGTCCTGCTAAGCGGATGACTCAAGATTAATTTATTACCCAGTATTTATAGAACACTGACATGTTCTGAAGAATACATTCACATTGGTTCCGGTCTCTATTGAGGCTCCAGGTCTAACTTCTCTTAGGCTGGATTCACACATGCCATTTTTCATGAAGTTTCTGGTGCAGTCTTTGATAATTTTTTTGGTGGGATTTTTTCAGACAACGCCGAGACAAAACAAAGGAACAGTATAGAGCAGAATTCACACATGTATTTTTATCTGCATTATTTTTAGACAAAGCTAGGAGTGGAACATAAAGTATAAAACAGTATAAAGTAAAAAACATACACATCTTAGGCCTTATTCACACGACAGCGATAAACGGTGATAAACGGCCGAGTGACGGCCGTTCGTTTAAGGGCCGTTTTCAGAACAATGATGTTCTATGGGTGTATTCACACGGCCGTTTTTTTAACGGCCCGTGAATAATGGCCGTCAAAAAATAGGAAATGTCCTATTTTTGTCCGTTTTAACGGCCTGACGGCCCCCATAGAAGTCAAGGGATCAGTTTTTAACGGCTGTCAATACATGTAACAACCATTAAAAACGGATCTATGACATGGGGATTTGCAAGGGAACTACTAGTTCCCTTGCTGGCTATCAACAGCGCAACGACGCATACACACGGATGCAGCGCCGACTTATCCTGGTCTGGTCGCTAGTCTCACGGGTTCTGCGAAGGCGAAGCGATGACGTCATCGCACCGCCTTCGCAGATCACGTGAGACTAGCGACCAGATCAGAAGAAGACAGCGCTGCATCGGTGAATATGTGTCATCGCGTCGTCGCAGACCTCGTGAAGATGAGGGACCTTACCTGAACAAGATAGCGCTGCATCGGTGAGTATGTAGGGAATTCATGTCAGCTTGTGTGGCATCATATACAGGAGGGCTGTGTGGCATCCACAGGGTGCTGTGTGGCATCTACAGGGGGGCTGTGTGGCATCTACAGGGGGGCTGTGTGGCATCTACAGGGGGGCTGTGTGGCATCTACAGGGGGGCTGTCTGGCATCTACAGTGAGGCCGTGTGGCATCATATACAGGGAGGCTGTGTGGCATCATATACAGGGAGGCTGTGTGGCATCATATACAGGGAGGCTGTGTGGCATACAGGGAGGCTGTGTGGCATCATATACAAGGAGGCTGTGTGGCATCATATACAGGGAGGCTGTGTGGCATCATATACAGGGAGGCTGTGTTGCATCATATACAGGGAGGCTGTGTTGCATCATATACAGGGAGGCTGTTGGGACAAAAAAAGCCTAACCAATGAAATTCATCAGTTTTTTTAACGGCCATGAAAAACTGATGCAAAATGGATGTCAAATGGCCATTAAAAACGGACAGACGGACTGGAAATGGATGAAAATTTGGAGACACTGATGCAAAACGGCCATGAAAAACTGACAGTTGATCAGTTTTTAATGGACATTTTTTTTGTCCATTTTGTCGTGTGAATTTAGCCTTAAAACACCACAATGCCCATGTAGATAGTGCCCCAATGTCCATGTAGATAGTGCCACTGTGCCCACTGTAGATAGTACTCACATAGTGCCTTCATAGAGTCACAGTGCCCACTGTAGATAGTGCTAGGGCATGACCACACATGGCGGAATTCCTCCGCAACTGTCCGCATCAATGCCGCACCTAATCCGGGTTGCGGATTACGGCTGCGGATCTGCACAAAATGTGCAGAAAATTGATGCGGACTAGCTGCTGCGGACTGCGGGAAAAGTGCTTCCCTTCTCCCTATCAGTGCAGGATAGAGAGAAGGGACAGCACTTTCCCTAGTGAAAGTAAAAGAAATTCATACTTACCGCCCGTTGTCTTTATGACGCGTCCCTCCTTCGGCATCCAGCCCGACCTCCCTGGATGACGCGCCAGTCCATGTGACCGCTGCAGCCTGTGCTTGGCCTGTGATTGGCTGCAGCCGTCACTTACACTGAAACGTCATCCTGGGAGGCCGGACTGGAGACAGAAACAGGGAGTTCTCGGTAAGTACGAACTTCATTTTTTTTTACAGATACATGTATATTGGGATCGGTAGTCACTGTCCCGGGTGCAGAAACAGTTACTGCCGATCGCGTAACTCTTTCAGCACCCTGGACAGTGACTATTTACTGACGTCTCCTAGCAACGCTCCCGTCATTACGGGAGCCCCATTGACTTCCTCAGTCTGGCTGTAGACCTAGAAATACATAGGTCCAGCCAGAATGAAGAAATGTCAAGTAAAAAAAGCAAGACGCATCCGCAGCACACATGACATGTGCATGACAGCTGCGGACTTCATTGCGGAACTTTGAATCTCCATTGAAGTCAATGGAGAAATTCCGCCATGAGTCCGCCACTGCTCCGCAACAGACAGAGCATGCTGCGGACACCAAATTCCGCTCCGCAGCCTATGCTCCGCAGCGGAATTGTACGCATCGTGTAAACGAACACTGCTAAATTAAAGTGAAAGTCAATGTAGAAACGGCTCCGCTGCGGATTAACGCTGCGGAGTGTCCGCAGCGGAATTTAAGTGAAATTCCGCTATGTGTGAACCCGCCCCTACAGTGCCCACATACAAAGTGACAGTGCCATAGTGCCCACATATAAGGTGCCAGTGCCCTCATAGTGCCACAGTGCCCATGTAGATAGCACCACAATGTCCCCTGTAGATAGTGTCACACCCCATATAGTGCCACAGTGCCCATGTAGATAGCGCCACATCCCCTGTAGATTGCCCCCTGTAGATAGCACCCTCCCTTGCAGATAGCACCCCCACCGTAGATCGCACAACCCTCTGCTGTAGATAGCACCAACCCCCACTGTAGATAGCACCCCCCATTGTAGAAAGCACCCCCTCACCCCGTAAATAACACCACCCCCATGTAGATAGTGCCACTGTAGATCCGTGTAGGAGCAGAATCCCCCTGGCTGGGGTTTCCACTTCTAGAAGGAGACCCTGGCGGCACTATCCATATATGGTCAGTGACACTAGGGGCTTCTCCAGTAGAGGAATCCTCTGGCCAGAGCGGCGTCCAGGGATTCCGCTCTGGCAGGGGATTCCAGAGGTAGCCCCCGTTCGTCACTTTCCATATATGGGAAGTGACGTCAATGGCTTTCCCAAGACAGGGGATTCCGCTCATAGACGGGGCCCCTGACGTCTCTGTCTACATATGGACAGTGAGAGAGGAATCCCCTGCCAGAGCGGACCGGGCATTCCGCTCCAGGAGCAACCCCTTGAGGTCACTGTCCATGTATGCTTAGTGACGCTGGGGCGTCTCCAGTAGCGGAATCCCCTGCCAGACCGGGGTCTGGCCACCAGGCATTCCGCTCCTACAGGGAGCTACAGTGGCGCTATATCCGGGGGATGGGGGGTTTGCTATCTTTAGGCAGGGGGAGCGGACTACAAGATTGGAGTCCCCGGCCAGAGACGTTGCGATGCTCTGGCCGGTGACTCCATAGTTGAAAGCCCGACATTACTGTCCATATATGAACAGTGTGGTCAAGGGCTTCCCCGGGCTCAGTGCTAAAAGTAGTGCTGTGTGCGAGGAATCTTCGGCCAGGATAAATTTTTACCGGTCGTTACAAGGATTGTTTCCTGAAAAACGGCCAGTATAGACTGATCCATTGACTTCTATGGGAGCCATGGGACCGTCAAAACGGCCAAAAATAGGACATGTCCTATTTTTATGATGGCCAGTGTTCACAGACCGTTATAAAAAAGGCCATGTGAATACACCCATAGAACTCTATTGTTCTGAAAACGGCCGTGTGACGGCCGTTGCAAAATCGTCTGTCTTTCTCTGTCGTGTGAATGTAGCCTTACACTTCTGTGATTGACTAAAAAAAAAAACCTGCACATGTGAATCCGGCTGCATAAAAAAACGACATCAAAAACTGTGAATGTGAAACCACTCCTGGCTAAAAAACCAATGTAAAAAAACAGCATGTATACAGCCTTAGGCCTCATTTACACGAGCGTGTGCGTTTTGCGCGCGGAAAAAAACGCAGCGTTTTGCGTGCGCAAAAGGCACTTGACAGCTCCGTGTGTCATCTGTGTATGATGCGAGGCTGCGTGATTTTCGCGCAGCCGCCATCATAGAGATGAGGCTAGTCGACGTCAGTCACTGTCCATGGTGCTGAAAGAGTTAACTGATCGGCAGTAACTCTTTCAGCACCCTCGACAGTGAATTCCGATCACCATATGGAGTAACCTGTTTTAAAAAAAAGAGGTTCGTACTTACCGAGAACTTCCCGGCCGTTGCCTTGGTGACGCGTCCTTGGTGACGCGTCCTTGGTGACGCGCCTCTCTTGACATCTGGCCCCACCTCCCTGGATGACGCGGCAGTCCATGTGACCGCTGCAGCCTGTGCTTGGCTTGTGATTGGCTGCAGCTGTCACTTGGACTGAATTGTCATCCCGGGAGGTCAGACTGGAGGAAGAAGCCGGGAGTTTTACCGGTAAGTCAGAACTTTTTTTTTTTTTTTTTACACGTTCACGTATATTGGGATCGGAAGTCACTGTGCAGGGTGCTGAACCAGTTTAACTATTTCAGCACCCTGGACAGTGACTGTCTCCTGACGTCGCGTACCGCAACATTTTTTGCCGGGTTCGGTCAAAACGAGTTCGGCCGAACCCGGTGAAGTTCGGTTCGCTCATCTCTAAGACACTCCTTTTGGATGTTTGTAAACAGAAAAGCACGTGGTGCTTTTCTGTTTACATTCAGAGTTTGACAGCTCTTGCGCGAATCACGCAGTTCGCACGGAAGTGCTTCCGTGCGACCTTCGTGGTTTTCACGCTCCCATTGACTTCAATGGGTGCGTGATGCGCGAAAAACGCACGATTATAGAACACTCGCGCTGCGCAAAATTCACGCATCATCTGCACTGCCCCATAGAGTAATATAGGTGCGTACGACACGCGTGAAAAGCACGCGCGTCGCACGCGCGTATATTACGCTCGTGTAAATGAGGCCTTAAACACACTCAGAGTTGAATGCCTATATAGAGCTTAAAGGGGTTTTCCCAGAATTATACAATATTACGTATACATAGTATAAGTGATAATTTTCTGATCGCTGGAACCCCCACCGATCATGAGAACAGGGGTCCCAAACCCTTCATTTCTCCTCACTGCTCGAAAGCGTAAATGCTAGACCACCGCTCCATCCAAAGTCTTTGGCAAACTCATTCTGTCTGCTCAAAAAGGCAGAAGCATTTTCTCTAAGGCCGGGTTCACCCGTGTCGGATTTGACACAGATTCCACCTCCGAAATCCATGTCATATCCAAATATCAATCCGCATCCAATGCAAGTGTTCTGACCCGCCACATATGGTAAGAGGTTGGTAAGAAGGACCATTATACGGTTGCCCACATGCCACTTGTATTCTGAAAGATGAGAGCTGGCACAATGTGGTAACCATTTCTGTCTTCATAGGAGCACCTGGGAATTTATAATGAATTAATGGCCACATGCGCTTGAGTTCCTCAATGTAATCTCACATGCAGAAATGACAGTTCATTTAGCTGGATGACATTATTAAACCAGATAGAAGGCAGGCTGTATGCACAAGGGCATTGCTTCGTTTTCCATCCACTTTTAATACGCCCTAATAGAACCAGTGTTTCATTGGGATGTCATGACTTCTCAAAATGATTTCTATCAAAGCAATAACAACATATGACCACATACGTTATAGCAAAGCGCACGACATCTGGTAGAATGGTTCACCAAAGTGCTAGAGCTTGCGAGGCTTAAGAACATTTTCTTTCTATTCAGTGTAGAATGCCATACAGATGTGCTAGTCATTAGCTGACTGGATTTTTACTCTGGTCACTTAATGACAGAATATGTTGGGATAGGATGATATTCAGTTTGCACTGCTTACTAAATTTGGGTTTTACATAGTTCGCTGGCTCAGTAGCTAGCACTGGGACCATGGGTTTGACAAGGTCAATACCATTCATGGGGTTTCTATGGGACTTTTATGGGTTCCTCTGGATGCTCCAACTTCTTTACCTCACCTATCAAAGGATTAAAATCTTCCTATGAAATTTGCCTGTATGCACTGTATGTATAAAGCCCATTCACACGTGTCGCAGTTGACATTGGTTTTCGCATCAAATACGATGACAATCCGCATCCCATGTATGTGAATAGGGTTTTCACAACCCTGTTTGAAAGCAACAAAAAGTTTTTCACGCAGATTTTGGTATGCCCTCCGGGGGAAAGAAACATAAGTAGCATACCACTTATTTTTGCAGATTTCGTTCAGAAAAGCTGAGGATTAGTCCAAATTGAATGAACAAAAAATAATACAGAACTCATTTCATTATTAGTAGATGCAAAGATTGCTGTTGCCTGAAGCTATGTTAACACAGCAAAGATTTGTTGTAGGCAAATCCGCCATGAATCTTTTATAAAATCTGTGGCTGAAAACACAAATTTCTGCAGCGGATTAGCCACCAGATCCGTACATGTATTAGCCCCATTGTAAATTTAATGGAGCTAATCCACCTCTTTTCAGCATGAAATCCACGGCAATTCTGAACATGCTGTGGATTTTAAAAGCCGCAGCGCATTCAATTTTCAGCGCTTATTTTTTCCAGAGTGTGTGAATGGGGTAATTCTGACAGAATGCTAAATGCGTGAACATCGCCTAAGGTTATATCTAAAGTACCTCCAAAGCCGTAATACTAATTAAACAATATGCAGTATATGCACAAGAGAATTATGGTTGTAGCATAAATAGGATTAAGTAAACGCACATTAAAAATTAGCTATGCAAGACTGAGGCGTAGCTAAGCTTTCTTTCACCTGGGACAAAGATTTAGATCTGGCAGCTAATAGAGGATTGTCTGACTCTTAGATGTGCCGATTTCTACATATACCCTGCCAGTCCTCCTCCCGCCCAACTATCTCCCTGCATAAGATAAATGTTCTAACCAATGAAACAGATTTCGTTTTCTGATCTACACACCAATTGTTTTAACTCTACAATATTATGCCATCCCCACTGCAATTAAACCACTCTCAATACTGCAGTCGCAAACTGGGGTAGATTTACTATTCAAAATTCTGCCCTACATGCCGTGAGACACATTTATTAACGGTTTTTGACACTTTTTCACTCGACAAGGGGGCATGGTTTATCAGGGAAAGGAAGTGGTCTATCAACGGGCGTGGCTACAAATCCGGCAAAATTTTGGTGCAAAAAAAACTGGCGTATACTAAGCCAAATGCTGGATGGGTGGTATAAGGAAGAAAAAAGTATCTAGCAGGTCTAGCTAGATGCGTCAAATTTATCATACAGCGCGCACCACGTTAATAAATGTGGCAAATTTTCTGACTGCCTTGAGTAAGTTTACACAGTGTCAAATTTAAATAGTATTAGTAAATCGTCCCCATTGTGTGTGGTTTTAAAGCTTCCGCCTGCTAGCAGCTTTCCTAGGACATCTTTGGTCTCCGTCCGTTTTCCCCTAACTTGACCTATTTGTTCTCTCTTCATAACTCATTCTTTTACTAAGCACTTTCCTATTCAGCTCCACTCGGCTATGATACATTTCTGTATCTGCAGATTAGTCGTTTTCAAAAAGATGAAAGGAAACCGTACAAGTTATGCATACTGTTATATGCAAGGGGCGATAGTTAAATATGAATGTCTTCTAAAAATTTCCATCGCTTAACTTTGAACATCAGCCCGGAATTCTCCCATGTGAAATTTCTTAGCCTGGCTTGTTAAAAAAAAAAAAGTGTAGGCTATTTCCTTTGGCTTTGTATGTACTTTACTGGGAAAGAGCAGCCCAATTGAAGAAAAAAATATGTTCCATTACGTAAGGCTGTTCTTTTGTTTCAGACTGGAATCGTACAAACCATATATTTCTCCAGATTATTATCTCGCTTTTTTTAAACAAAGAAGGCAGAGGTTGCTTAAAAGAAATTTAATGGTAAAACCTTTTCTCCATACGGTGTGTTATTTTTCTAAGCCGGAACACGAATACCGTATGTATCAACAGAGAGATAGGTCAGCGCATTCAGTTGCATAAACTAAGGGTCCTTTTACACAGAAAGATAGATTGCTCAAACAAGCGCCGATCTACCGGCAACCAATATTTTTTAAGTCTGCGTAAAAGACTTGATCAATGACAATCTAGCAAATTATCGCTGATACTGCTCATTTGGTTTATAAACCACAAATATGTAAATAAAAAATTTGCTCTAGAGGCCCCAAGAGTCTAGATATCTTGTCAAGGATCTTCAGGTAACACAAGTTAAGGTAGAAGCACATAACAGGTGATATACTCCATTATTACTTTCTTAAAGAAATCCCAAAAGGCAAAAACAAAGAGTGACTGACTTTTCTATTTCTACATTGAACGGTAGCTCATGGTGAATTACAGTTTTCTTGGCGGACTATAGACTGGAAACAATAAATATTGGCAAAGAAACTGAATGTAAAGATTGGCTTTTTGTTGCAGCCTTGGTCTGTTGGGATCTACTGTAAGACATTCCCTATAGAGCTAAAAACATTATAAAAAAGGTGAATCACTCACTATATCATTTTTCTCTTCGACAGATAGCATTGCAGTATTCCCCAAAGTGCAATTATCCACAGACTGCTTAGCATCCATACAGTCAACCTCCACCTGAAGCTGGCCATAAACACATAGAATTTGGTCAATGACTACTAAACATTCATTAAGAATGAAAGTCTTACTGGTTATATAAACAAAACAAAACAAACAAAACTGGAAATATAATATAAATTAAATGATTGATGTTGTATAACTGATACGTGAACTGAAACTGTCCAAGAAGAACGTGATCACAGTGGCTTTGGACTGTGGAATGTTGGTGCCAGACCGAGCAGCTTACAAAACAAAGAAAATCCAGTGAATGCTTATTCTGCAGTTGAAATAGAAAGGTCAGAGAATGGTCAGACAAGGTTAAGGAGGTCATGGAAGACTGGTTCAAGCTGAAAGGAAGACAACAGCTCATCAAATAAGGTGGTAGCCAAAAAAAGCACATCAAACCGGTAGACAAGGACCACATTGGGTTCCATTCCAAATGTAGGTAAGAAAAGCGAACCACATCGATATTTTTATATATATATATATATATATATATATATATATATATATATATATATACACATATATATATATATATATATATATATATATATATATATATATATATATACATACACTACCGTTCAAAAGTTTGGGGTCACCCAGACAATATTGTGTTTTCCATGAAAACTCACACTTATATTTATCAAATGAGTTACAAAATGACTAGAAAATATAGTCAAGACATTGACAAGGTTAGAAGTAATGATTTTTATTTGAAATAATAATTTTCTCCTTCAAACTTTGCTTTCGTCAAAGAATGCTCCATTTGCAGCAATTACAGCATTGCAGACCTTTGGCATTCTAGCTGTTAATTTGCTGAGGTAATCGGGAGAAATTTCACCCCATGCTTCCAGAAGCCCCTCCCACAAGTTGGATTGTCTTGATGGGCACTTCTTGCGTACCATACGGTCAAGCTGCTCCCACAACAGCTCTATGGGGTTGAGATCTGGTGACTGCGCTGGCCACTCCATTACAGATAGAATACCAGCTGCCTGCTTCTTCCCTAAATAGTTCTTGCATAATTTGGAGGTGTGCTTTGGGTCATTGTCCTGTTGTAGGATGAAATTGGCTCCAATCAAGCGCTGTCCACAGGGTATGGAATGGCGTTGCAAAATGGAGTAATAGCCTTCCTTATTCAAAATCCCTTTTACCTTGTACAAATCTCCCACTTTACCAGCACCAAAGCAACCCCAGACCATCACATTACCTCCACCATGCTTGACAGATGGCGTCAGGCACTCTTCCAGCATCTTTTCAGTTGTTCTGCGTCTCACAAATGTTTTTCTGTGTGATCCAAACACCTAAAACTTCCATTCGTCTGTCCATAACACTTTTTTCCAATCTTCCTCTGTCCAATGTCTGTGTGCTTTTGCCCATATTAATATTTTCCTTTTATTAGCCAGTCTCAGATATGGCTTTATCTTTGCCACTCTGCCCTGAAGGCCAGCATCCCGGAGTCGCCTCTTCACTGTAGACGTTGACACTGGCGTTTTGCTGGTACTATTTAATGAAGCTGCCAGTTGAGGACCTGTGAGGCGTCTATTTCTCAAACTAGAGACTCTAATGTACTTGTCTTGTTGCTCAGTTGTGCAGCGGGGCTTCCCACTTCTCTTTCTACTCTGGTTAGAGCATGTGTGTGCTGTCCTCTGAAGGGAGTAGTACACACCGTTGTAGGAAATCTTCAGTTTCTTGGCAATTTCTCGCATGGAATAGCCTTCATTTCTAAGAACAAGAATAGACTGTCGAGTTTCACATGAAAGCTCTCTTTTTCTAGCCATTTTGAGAGTTTAATTGAACCCACAAATGTAATGCTCCAGATTCTCAACTAGCTCAAAGGAAGGTCAGTTTTATAGCTCCTCTAAACAGCAAAACTGTTTACAGCAGTGCTAACATAATTGCACAAGGGTTTTCAAGTGTTTTCTAATCATCCATTAGCCTTCTAACACAGTTAGCAAACACAATGTACCATTAGAATACTGGAGTGATGGTTGCTGGAAATGGGCCTCTATACACCTATGTAGATATTGCATTAAAAAACAGACGTTTGCAGCTAGAATAGTCATTTAGCACATTAACAATGTATAGAGTGTATTTCTGATTAATTTAATGTGATCTTCATTGAAAAAAACTGTGCTTTTCTTTCAAAAATAAGGAAATTTCTAAGTGACCCTAAACTTTTGAACGGTAGTGTATATAGTCCAATTGCAAACGAACACAGCACTAAAAAAAAAACATATATTAGGCCATGTGCACGTTTACCAGAGGATGAATCAGTTCCCCAACTTGAAATATACAAACACCATAGAACAAAGTAATGGCACCAGGACTTCAAGATCGTGAAAAAGGGTGGATTTATTCACCTCAAGTGAGCAGCGACGTTTCGGTCCGTCACAGAACCTTTCTCAAGCTGAGAAATTGGTGAATACAGGAGTAGGGGTTATGGAGAAATGTCTGGCTAAAGAAAGCTTCCTAATGAATCTATTTAGATCCATAAATAGATCAAAACCTTTGGGTGATGCAGGGGGACAAAATGATAGACCTTTAGATAGTAGGTTAACTTCATTGGTATTGAGAATATAGTTGGACAGATTAAAATTTTTTACTGTATTGATCAGGGTGGGTTTATTTACTAGTGCTTCTGTCTGATTTTTTGTGGTGGTTCTAGTTTTTTTCTTTTTTTCCTCCTCTACATCCTTTGTATTTGTGTCTATTTTTCTTTTCATTGGTGCTTTCTGTATTTTGGGAAAGAATTGGGTAATGGTCTGGGATTTTAGACTCTTCAACATTGGTATCAACAGTGCAATGGATTGGGAAGTGGGGGTTATAGGTGGCATGGTGAGTTGTGACGGAAGCCCTAAAAAAGAAATGGAGGAGTAGGTGTTATTAGTAAGTCTGCCTGTTACCGAATTTTTATATGTTTTGATACAAATAAAATTGGGAATACGTTCCTTTTTAAAACACTCCTCCAGGGCTGGATCAACTTTTTCTACTCTACTGTTATTAGTAATGTTAGAGAGTTCTTCAATGGAAGAGTTATCTACACATCCTAAGAGTTCATCAAATGGTGGCATGGTTAACAGCAATGGAATGGCAGCCATTTTTGGGAAATAAATTCACTCATTTATTATTACTCTGCTTATCTATTCCTCTTGAGTAGCACTTTCCATTTGTATCAATTTTTTTTATATTTTTTAAAATTGCTATCTTCTGCGGCACCACATCCATGATGTCGGACTCTGGATATTGAAAGCTGCAACCAATTCATTTACTACTGCTTACTATACAAGTTGTACCTGCCAGTACAAACTACTTTTAGGTGAGTGCAATTGCTTATCTATATTCCAATTACCCCGCCGATCAGGTTTCTCTTGCACCATGTGGCGCTGTGTAGATCTTTTTTCATTCCAGACACCAAAAATATATATTGACAAGCCAGGTCTACCAGAGCAAGAGCCTGTCTTTGCGAGAGGTTTTCTGCTCTGCCTCCCTCCATGATGTCCATATGCCATGATGCCTGGGCATATGGAAAGGGTTTTTTTCCTGAGACAACCTCTTTAAAAGGGTTTGTCCCAAGATTAACATTCATCACCTATTCACCAGACAGGTGATCGCTGGTGGCCCCCACAAGCAGGTGGTTCCCAATCCCCTGTTCCTCCTCACTGCATAACAGAAGCAAGAAGTAGCTTGAATGGAGGATGAACGTGTTCCCTGCTGCTCCATCCAAAGTCAACTGAACTTACGGAGACCGTGCTTGGCGTTTTCTGTCAACCCTACTGCATTTATGCAGTTATGAGGAACGGAGTTTCGGGACCTCGTTCTGTGCATAGGTGATCAATATTAATCTTTAAGCATTGGTGCTGTTGCTCACTTTTGTACAATCCTTTAAGACCACGGGCAATCCATTTTCTAATGGCTGCTTCCAACAGTACTAGTTGCAGTACTGATTTAGAAAACTGCACTACATAGACAAGAAAAATGGCACCAATAAGCTACATGTACACTAGGAATATCTTCTTAATGTAGATATATACATCGAGTTATGAGACCATGGACTACATACAATTTGTGTCTCCCCCAGCGCAACAGGTGCCATCTGATTATTGAATTGGAGAACCTATGGTTCAGGTCACTCTCAATCCAGGTAGCTCAGATAGGCTTGTAAAATGTGAGGCAGATATTGCAACAAGCAGCACTGAAGTATCGTCTAGAATCACCTGCTTGTTCACAACACACAACACTAAACAAAGTTTCTTTCCTCCAAAAATTCCCCCAGCTACTAATGATAATGTTTACTTTTGGCACAATAGCCAAGAGGGAACGTAGAAATCGCTTTCTACATATTTAACAAGTCTCTTTCTCCTTTCTGATGTCTGTTCTCCCACACAATACTGGCAATGACGCAGCAACGCAAAGACGTTTCAAAGCAGATTTGCTTGCTATAGCAACAACGAAACAATGTTTTTGTATTTGATATACATAGATCAGTATAGTGCGCTACGGGAGATTTGAGGCCAGAACTGATTAGAACACACTAGACTTTTCAGGGTTTACCAGGTACCCTAATACTAACAAGGTTAGCGACGTGTAACTACAGTTCTTTGCAGTTGTGCTATACACAATATTCTGGAAAGCTATGCAAACTCCTGAACTGAATGAATAATTATAAAGACCCTGGAGGCGTTGTATTACGATCATAACAAATTCTTACATAACTCAGTGCTAATGGGCCAG
This sequence comes from Rhinoderma darwinii, assembly GCF_050947455.1. Classification (NCBI taxonomy): domain Eukaryota; kingdom Metazoa; phylum Chordata; class Amphibia; order Anura; family Rhinodermatidae; genus Rhinoderma; species Rhinoderma darwinii. The sequence continues at coordinate 28,920,518 of NC_134696.1, forward strand.
AATTGAGAAAACAGCAAGATCTAATTGAAGCCACAGCTCACTGAAATGTCTTCCATAGTAAAAGTAAAATTCACATAGCAATTGAATATTTCAAGATGGCTGATTTCAATGATGGAAATTTAAATCAAGGCATATTACAGAGATTATAATACATTATCTTTTGCGGAAACAGAGAGTGAGGAAGATCACCTTGTGAGTGAGTCTTTTCTTCATCGGAGTGTCTGATACAATATCAACAGACACACTACAGTTAATAATATACATAATGTTAATAGATTAGAGCCCCTAAAGAACAAGGATTAACCCTTTCGTTTGCTGTTTCGCCTTCCTTTTAATTGTCAATAACATTCATATATTTTTTGCTGCATGATCCCATTTATGGTTGGATAAATAGGGCTTTGTTCCAGTATGTGTATGAAACGCTTTTATATATTCTTAAGCAAGATTGGAAAATTAGTTAAAAAGTTGCCCCTTAATGCACCATGCCGTACAGTTACGTCATGGTGATTGCACCACATGTGGGCAGAAACACTCCAGCAGTAAAGGACAAAATTAATTATATATCCTTGCTGTTTAAAGGGGTAAATTTAATGTCCTAAGGATATGCCATCAAGTATGGTCTGACCACTAGTAACCTGATTGTTCACAAGAAAAAACTGCCATTTTACAGTATATAATAGACCTGGATGTCAGAGAAATCCATGTAGATTAGTAGAATTTATATCAATATGGTCTACGCTGGGTATAGATGGGATTTTTCAATGGGATTTCCTGATTGTCTTGGTGGCAAGCTAGTTGTGGTGGGAAGGAGATTGTAATGATGGGGGTATGGAAACGGACAAGTGAGCCCTAATCTACCCGCCACTCAGTCCCTGCCTACTTGCAACGACCCGCCCTAGGCGACGGGGTACAACTGGGCGACGGTCCCTACGCTCAGTAAGTGCACGACAGACAAACAGACAAGGGTACACAAAGCTAAGGGAAATGGGGCAGTTGCCCACGGCAACACCGTGAGCAACAAGAGTGGTGAACGAGCCGAGTCAAAGCAGGAGTGTACGAGGTACCAAACGCTGAGCAGGAGAATAGTGAACAAGCCGAGTCAAACCAGGAGTGTACGAGGTACCAAACGCAGAGCAGGAGATTAGTCAGTAAGCCAGGGTCAGTATGAAGCAGGGTCAAATAGTTCAGAAGCTGCAGCAGGGCCAGGAAACCACACGAGAAGAATCACAAGCAAAGGAGGAACAGGAAAGGCAGGTATAAATAGACAGAGGGCGGGAGCTAGCTCTGTCTGGCCAGACTCCTAAGCCTGCCATCCTGAGTGGTGGAAGATGGAGTCAGTCTCACAGACATAGAAGCAGGTGCAGACTGATTACCTATGGGCGTATACACAGAAGCTGTGCCTGGCAGATCCTTTACAGAGATCTTAAAGACAGACATGGACACTCCCAGTAGCGTTCGGCTTTACGTTGTTCTGCTCAGTCAGAGGAGCAGAACATCGGAAATACCGGAAGTGCCAGTTCCGCTGCACGACTGACACCATGGGAGGTCGACAGGACCTATTGACTTTAATGGGTTCTGTCAAGGTGTTCGTGGTTTTACCGAAAATAATAGCACAGCATGTTGCGCTATTGTTTCCAGTATTTTAGGCCTAACGGAGCCCACACTGCAGATGTGGACGAGGCCTTAATTGTACTTCGCTCCTTCAATGCCTAGGAACAACTTATGTAATTGGCAGTGAAAGGGCTAAAGCATATTTCCAGTTATCTGAGATATACCTCAGCATACACTATACCCTTACCATGATTTATAGCCACTTTGTACCGGACTACCCATCCGCTGAAAAACATTAGAAACCCCAAGAAAGTTAAGAGATATGTTGACAGCTTTTAAATTGAAACCACAAAATTGTAGAATTTTCTTTACTATTGTCCAAGAAAAGTGGATGTGGGGCAATTCAAAGCCCAGATATTTCCCACAATGTGAATGATTTTGTAATGGAAAAAGTTCTTATCATGGCAAACATTTGTTTGTGCATGCTCCCTTTCATATATTGGGCTATGTCGCCTATAAGCTCCCATTGTAAAAAATAAATAAATGCAGTGACACAACAGGAGCTCCCTGCAGCCAAACAAAGCCCCCGTGTTTGAAAACAACAACCAATGAGAGAGCGCTGCTGAAGACGGGTCGGGATGCGGATCTCTTGCGGTCTAAGGCCACCCAACATACAGACGTCCTTTCCTCAGATATATCATACTATATTTTATTCTTCATTATACATGATGGGGGGATACCCTATAAACCAGCAGCTTAACCGGTTTCTTTTTACTATAAATGGAAGCGGTCAGCGGAGTATCATTGTGGAGGTAAATCAAGCCCTCCATCATCATTCATATTTTATAGGATTCCAGCTATATCGTTTTCATGTCATGTCCTCTTTGCTTCCTAAAATGAATAATTCTTTAGGCCTTCTAATCACTTGGCAACAGTTCTTCACTTTCCACCTACATTTCAGCAGTTCCATTTATTATGTCTATGGCTGCTGCACTAGACATATTATGGTTCATTTGAGCATTCAGTGTTAGAGGTCATCTGAAAAAAAAAACATTTTCCCAGAAAAACACTCTGAAGATTGCTACTACATTAGTTTAAATCGATGCTGTCTGCTGGGTCTATTTTACGTCTATTAATTTTTCACTGACTAATTTCTCTGTACGTATCTGTGCTTTTATAATGACATCCAGACAGAGACAAAGATGACATCACTCTTCTCAATGAAGCAGCATCTTCTCTTCTGCCAGTTATTATTTTTGCATACTACTCTACAACAATATGCATGCTCCCGATATTCAGTACTCAACTCCCCTACTCCTCCTGAGCTGACGTCCGAGATAAAAGCCTAAGTTCACATTGGTCAGATTTGCTACAGAAAACTCTGCAGCAAATCCGACCCGGCTTCTGAAAGAAATTCTACCAAAAAGTCCACATCAAATTGAGTTTGATTCAGTGCAGAGAAGAAAAGAGGATCAAGAAGGAACAGAAGAGGGAATAAAAAAAAAATGCTATAAAATCAACTGCACTGGCACTTCCGTAGCTAAGGTAACATCGGATAAAACGTCATTCTAGGGGGCCGGCTGAACAGAGACCACCTGGAGGAGCAGGGACACGTCGCTATGGGAAGAGAGTATGTTTTTTTTTAGAAAAGTGGGAAAAGGGTTTTTGCATATTTTTTTTTTATATTTGCGATCTTCGCTGTAGGAATGCAGCTATTTCGTACCAAAAAAACACAAAATTTCCCCATTGAACGAGATTGGGAAATATGCATGTAGATTTAAAAATCTGCATCGCAGGTCAATTTCTGCATGGAAATTTTCCAGTGTGTGGATGAGATTTGTTAAATCTCATCCACTTTGCTGCTCTCATCCACTTTGATGCACTGTGAAAATCAGTAAGGTTGGTGGATAGGCTTGTAAATGAATGAACTGCACTACTTGAAAGTACTAAAATACAGTTTTGAAATAATATAGATTAAAGCAGGGCGACGTTAACCAGAGGGCAAATGGTGCATTGGTCCCCTTGAAGTGGCACCATTTTCAACTGATTCTGCATCCTCAGGACACGGAACCAGTTGAAAACTATGGCGGAGCAGGGAGCCATCGACTCCCGATACCTTCATTTTGTTTTCGTAGGCCTGATGAAGAAGCCGAGAGAGAACAAGAGTGCAGCCTGCAGCGAGGACACGGACGGGATTTGGGAGCAGCAGAGGAGGCGTCTGGTCAGGAGCCACGGCCATTCGCCAGGATGTGGTGCTGGAAATACAATGATGGAGCAGGGAGCCGTCAGCTCCCTGCTCCACTATTCACACTCTGAAGTATGCCGTGACTGGATTGGCACAGACAGGTGCGATGCAGTGACGTCACCGTGCCTGTCTGTGCCGAACCACAAGGATAGGAGGAGACATACAGAATGATCTACTCTATTCGTCGTCGCTGAGTATTTATTTTGTTTTTTTAAGAGGCACTATGGGGGCATTATACTGTGTGCGGGGGGCTCAATGGGGGAATTATACTGTGTGGGGATGCACTATGGGGGATTATACAGTATTCGAGGGGCACTACGGGGGCATTATACTGAGTAGGAGGCACTATGGGGACATTACTTTACCTCATGTCGAAAAAGAGGGGTGTTAAAAAGGTCCTGAATTACACAGCTAGACCTACAAGGCGGCCTGGGATAAGAGTCTGTTTACTATAGTGCCACACAAAGACATTCTCTTTATAGCTACTCTTTAAGTTGGTCAATTCATTAAGGTCCTAAACAAGGGACATCCTCCCTCTACTAACTCATAATTCCTCGCAAAGAGTATTTGTAAATGGGTTTTCTAAACCAGACAACCCCTTTAAATTGTAAGGAATTTAAAACAATGTAGTTGCTTTACTCTAGGTATAGTTAAAGTGGTAACAATTGCAATATAATGATTGTATAGAAAATAATATTTCCTGGAACAGACTTTAAAGAAAGGAAATATTACTAGAATGATACAGATGAGAATTCACAGGATGTATCCGTTCTATTTGAGTCAGGTCATTAAAACAGAACAAGAGATGAGTGAGCTGATAAGAGCAGGGTAAATACCTTTAATTTTATTTCTAAAGAGGTTCTTTGTAGAGTAGTATTTTCCTTTGATCAGGCTTAATACTTGACGTTCAGATGTACTATTCCATACTTGCATAGCGGTCTTTCATTTTTTGTCCTTGCAATAAACAATCAATATAACAAAACACATTGGTGGACACTTATAAAATGAATAATGCTAAATCAACATTACCGTTTTTAACGCCATTTTTATTCTGAGAGTCATACAAATATTGTTAACGTGATGGTGCTTTGGTTGACCCTACTGCATTCAAAAACAATATCAATACTAAGAAACGTAAAACAAAAACATGTTAAAGGAGTATTATAGTGTCAGCAAATAAAGGTTATTCTTTGTGTAATGAAAATGTAGACCGTTTTCCAATATCAGCCATAACATTAAAACCTCTGACAGGTGAAGTGAATAACATTTATTATCTCATTACAATGGCGCCTGTCGGGAAGGGGGATATAAGAGGCAGTAAGCAGTCAATTCTTGAAGTTGATGTTTTGTAAGCATGAAAAATTATAACTTTGACACTTGCCAAATTGTGATGGGTACACAACTGAGTCAGAGCAGGTCCAAATCAGCAGGTCTTGCGGACTGTTCCTGGTTATGCAGTGCTTAGTACCTACCAAAAGTGGTCCAAGGAAGGACAACCGGTGACAGGGTCATGATGTACATGGGGAGCGAAGACTGGCCCGTCTGGTCCGATCCCACAGAAGAGCTACTGTAGCACAAATTGCTGAAAAGTTTAAAAGAGGTTGTCTAGGCATGGGGCGGTTTTTCATACTGATCATCAATCCACAGAATCTCTGATCGGTGCAGGGTCCGGGTGTCGGACCACCACAATCATATACTAATGACCTATCCTGTGGATGGGTCATCAGTATGAAAAACCGCCCCATGCCCAGACAACCCCTTTAATGCTGGCTATGATAGAAAGGTGTCAGAACACACAATGCACTGCAGCTTGCTGTATTTGGGCTGCATAGCCGCAGATCGATCAGAGTACCCATGCTGACTCCTGTCCACTGCTGAAAGCGCCTACAATGGGCACATGAACGTTAGAACTAGACGATGGAGCAATGGAAGAAGGTGGTCTGGTTTGATGCATCACATTTTCTTTTACATTATGTGGACGGCCAGGTAAGTGTATGTTGCAAGCCGGCAGAGGAAGTGGGGCACATTTACTAATACTGTCTAAGTTTCAGTGTAAACTTAGACAAGGCAGTTAGAATATTCGCCAAATTTATCAAAGAGGTGCATGCTGTATGATAAATTTGGCGCATCTAGCTAGACATGTTAGATACTTTTTCTCTTGCTTATACCACCTCTTGGTTGGCTTAATTTACAACAGTTTTTTGCGCCAACATTTTTGCACACATGGCATGTTAAGCCTTGCCTCATTTTTAGTTAAGTCACACCTCCTTTTCGAGCATGGTGCATAAAGTGTCTAAAACTGTTAATAAACGTGGTGCACAGCAAGTACTCCAGGGGTTGGTTGGGAATCCTAAGCAACAGACGTATGGATCCAGCTAATGCTAGCGCAGCAAAATAAACCTCCCTTTCCAACGGTGGTTGCCTCCAGTGGGAGCCCGATCTCTAAGCAAAGACCACTCCTGCCAGACAGAAATATCCTCTTATTGAGCAAATCTATTAAAATACAAGGAGCATGGGAGCTTCGGTCAGATAAGGTCTGTATGACTAGTTAGCACTATAATATATGTATACTGACATTCATATGAGCACTACATGTGATGCTCCTTTAAATTGAAGTTCAGGACTTTCCTATGCCGGTCTACTGATTTTGCTAGTACAATTTTTATTTTGTTCGCCACCATCCAATACATGTGGTACAGCGTTCTTTTTTCAGCCAATAACTTGAAATGAAGAGGCAAGACAAACAGCTTGAAGTGTTAAAGCTTTAGGTGTTTGGACATGTGGACGTCTGACATGCAGATGTGTTGAGTCTCTGAGGGACAGCACTGAACCTGAACAGCAAAACCTGCTAAATGCCAGAAAGTCTCCAATCTTCAGGAGCTCAGATGTGCTGAACTTTGTCTTTACTCAGTAAAGAGACACCAGGATATCTGAGAAAACCTGGGAATTGCAGGCATTACTAACAAAAAGTAATTTTGTAGGAATTGATATGGCTAGCATTATTATATGGGTCTTCAAGTGTAGCTAAACGTTTGACAAACTTCTGACATGTCTTAGTGACATGTCAGAAGTTTGGATTGGTGGGGGTCCGAGCACTGGGACCCCCACCAATTGCTAGAACAAAGCAGCTGAAGCGTTCGTGCGAGCCGCTTCGCGTCTGTTCAGCTTTTTCTGGAAAGCCGATGTATCGGAGTACGGGCTCACACGATACATTTATTTTCCAGAAAAAGCCGAACAGACACGAAGCGGCTGAGCGCTCACACGAGCACTTTGGCTGCTTAGTTCTAACGATTGGTGGGGGTCCCAGTGCTCGGACCCCCACCAATCCAAACTTCTGTTTGTCAAACGTTTAGCTACACTTTAAAGCAGATCGTTCTATTAGCACATACGGCATAAAAGAAAAATAATATTGTGCCGTTTGGCTAAAAGGAGCGATCAAAGAATACACTTGACTCATAGCTAGGAGTCTGGTATAGTCATGAGGAGAATGCTCCCCCACCCTCCTCTTAGAAAATGATAGCTGGCTGCTGTGTATCTGCATACACAGCAGCCTGTCAATCACTGTAAGGAGGGCAGGAAGAGGCAGGGGGAACGCTATCCTCATAACTATTAGTCCAGTGTATTCTTTTCACAAAAAAAATGAAAAAAAATGCCATGCTTACTAAATGGGCAGGGAGATGGCTCGGGTGCATTAGATAGTGTCGACACTGAGCAGCCACTCCCCTCAAGAATAGTGGGAGTGGATATTACTATGTAATGCACTTGAGCCCTCTCCCTATGTTGCATATGTTTACCTGCCCATTTAGTAAGTATGGCCTTTTTTTTGGTTGTCCCTTTTTTGTGAATTGTTTTCGGTGTATTTTATCACTCTTATTTGCCAAACGGCACAATATTTTTTGGTGCCGTTTCGGCTAATAGGAGAACAGCCTGTCTCTGTAATATGCTGCCCTTACCTAGGGCAGCGTATTTAGATGACAGATCCGCTTTTAAATAGCAGGTACTATTGTATGGGTACTGATATGGCTTATTCTGTTATATGGGCACTTATGCTTTTACTATTGCATGATATTTGGGAAACGAACGGTAGTATTCGTACTATATTTGGTTACTGTATGCCACTTTTATTTGGCTTGGCTTGTGTTGCTAGAAATCTATTATTAATTCTACAGTTTTGTGCAATGTCTTTTAGATTTCTATTACAATATTAGACATTATTATTTTTACTATAGGTCAATCATTACTGAGTGGAAACCATGACTGCATCACTAACCCAACTAACTAAACGGGTAGGGATGTAACCTTTGGGTCCTGGTGCTTGGGGGTGGCCCAAAGACCCCTCTGTCACATAAGACGACACAAGTATTATAAACGGCATGTGGTCCTGACAGCCTTAATAGGCAGGTTATTGTACCAATGCCAAAAAAAAGCATCTGCGGCATCTATAAACGATTATTGTTTGGTAGCCCTAACATCTGTAGTGATGAAATGCTTTGAAAAACTGGTCCTGTCGCACATTAATAAGGTATTGGCTGGGGGATAGCCTTCAACATGAATGTAGGGACCACAGGTGAACTGGGGTAGCCATGGGAATTATGCAAGTGGCTGCTAAGTTTCCTGATTGACAGACATCAAGTGGTTAGGGTGGGGGGCCAGGTATCTTCTCCAAGGAAGACGAATTTGGAAATGTCACAGGGTTACTGTCTGAGCCCTGCTTTGCTCTCTTTTTATACTTCTGACTGTAGGACATGTCACAGTAACACTTTTATTAAAATATGCAGATAACGGCACTTTTTGCTTTGACCTCAGATGGAGAGGGAAAATGTTACCTGTCAGAGATTCAGTAAGAGCAATGGTCTTTGGAAAATAATTTGGTTATTAATGTGGATATGACAAGGGAAATGATTATTGATTTTAGGAAACGGGGGCAGGAACATTTGTGTGTTAGCATGGGTCGGATTCGAGTGGAAGTGGTAAAGGAACTAAAAGAGGATCCGTCACTAGTTTATTAATTCCCTATCTCCTAACTAATCTAATAGGCGCTAGGATGCTGATATCTACAGTGTATTTTTTTTTTTCAAAAACATGTATTTATGAAAATTTTTCTAAATATGTTCATTTGGCTCGAATAGCCAAATATGGGAGTGACTCTTTTCATTCTGTGCGGTGTAATATTTTCTGTATGACGCTGTCCAATCATCATACAGCTTCTCCCCGTCCCCTGCCCAGCAACACAGCGTGATCATATGGTATACAACATCCATCCCCGACTTGTGTATTCAACTGGCGATATCTCCAGTGGTGTCACAGCTAGAACTGCAATCCTTCCCTCCAGCCTCAGTCTCTCACACTGTGTGAAGCAGCTACATACTGATAGGACAGCATCAGAGGCTGGAGGTAGCTCCACCAATCGTTGGTGTTGACGCCCATTTGTCTAGTATAGAATAATTTGCATATTTAGAAAAAAGCTCATAACTTTTAAAGTAATAAACACAATTTTCACTAGCATTATCAGTGCGACAGCGCCCATTAGATTATCTAGGAGATAGGGAATTACTAAACTAGTGACAGAGCCTCTTTAAGCTTTTAGAGTGGACTATCTTGCATAATCTGACAAGGTCTGCAACAATATATGCTGCAGTGACAAAGGCCCAGCAGCGTATTTTTTTTTTTGGAGTTTTTAAAACAAATGGTTTAAGTTTTCGAAGCTTTGCAAAAAAATTATTAGGAACCATTGACAGTGTTCAAACCCGTGTAATAGCCTGTTTGAACTTCTACCATCTGGAAGGCGGTATCGTGTTATTAGTGCACGAACGAGAAAGTTTAGGGGCCATTTTTTTACAGCAGTGTGGTTTCTAAATAAGCAAATGGGATGGTATGACATGTGATGTACTAATGCGTTTCTTTTCGAGTATGTTCTGACCATTTATGCTTTTACATTTTCCAATGTGTGAATTGCACATGTTTTATTTTGTGATTCTCATAGTTAGCAATAAAGTTTTCTATATTCTTGCAGGTGGGGACTTTCATACGGATTTTGCATTGAGGCCCATGAGCTTCGTGTTAGGCCTCTACAAACAGGAGGCAGGAAATATTTGTTCTGAAAATGGTGAAAGACAATGGTAGACGGGAGTCCCTGTAGCCTCTATTACCCTGCAAGCAGGTAAGGAATTGGCTGCATGAGTCCTACAGGTCAGAAGCCCCAATCAGGCTCTTAGTAGCGCAGGATATGGATCTAGCATAACCTAATTGTAAGGGTACAGTGGGTAGCTGAAATAGAACTAATATGTCAGGTAAGATTATAGAGAAGCATGGAGAAACAGCTAAAAGCTAAACAATAAAATAGAACTAGATCAGGCCAAGTCGGCAATGATCAGATACTGTCAGGGCTGCAAGGCATAAAATGTAAGAGGGAGGTCAGGATCAACAAGCAAGAGCAAAAATCAAACAAACAACAACAAGGGTAAGCAGAAAGCCGAGAAAAGGTGGAGGACTCGCCAAAATTCAATGTTTTGATAGCTGGCCAATTTAAGTGGCATAACTGGAAAATTTAGTGATACCAGCCCGGAACTGCACAAATGGTGGTAAAATGTAATTTTAATAAAGAGAGTGTGCAAACACATGTAACTGGACCACCAGTGGAGGAGTGCAAGAACTCTGACGGAGCTGTTTCTTCCACATCTACCAAATTTTTGCAACTCCTATGAATAAATGAAGTATAGACAGACAGACAGACAGGAAACACCTGTGTTATGATGTCTCACAAGGTCTAAATTTTCTGTGATCTAACATCTCAGCTGCAGATTAGTCATGCAAATACATACAGAAAAATGGTATTCTACTTCATTGGGATGTGAGAAATGAGAACAGCTCACTGCAACTGATGAAGAATTTCCAGTCGTTTATAAAGAGATTACATGAAAACATTATACAGTTCTGAGCAAAACAAGGCTTTAAGAGTCAATGGGGCAGATTTACTAAGACTGGCCTTTGGCACACCAGTCTGGGGGTAAATTTATCAACGGCTGTACGCCAGTGTTATGGTGTTAATGAGTCACAAATTAGAGCGCACGCCAGATTTGCAACTTTTTGCCATGTTAGAAATTTTAGTGGAAATCTATACATTCCCTTTCTGGAGTTCGGCCGGCCCGTGATGCACAATTTATTAAGAGGCGTGCACCTTCTAATAAATTTGTCGCATCTTACTCCAACAAACCTTAAATTGTTTTCGGTGTATTTTATCACTCTTATTTGCCAAACGGCACAATATTTTTGGGTGCCGTTTCGGCTAATAGGAGAACAGCCTGTTTCTGTAATATGCTGCCCTTACCTAGGGCAGCGTATTTAGATGACAGATCCGCTTTTAGATAGCAGGTACTATTGTATGGGTACTGATATGGCTTATTCTGTTATATGGGTACTTATGCTTTTACTATTGCATGATATTTGGGAAGCGAATGGTAGTATTCGTACTATATTTGGTTACTGTATGCCACTTTTATTTGGCTTGACTTGTGTTGCTAGAAATCTATTAATTCTACAGTTTTGTGCAATGTCTTTTAGATTTCTATTACAATATTAGACATTATTATTTTTACTATAGGTCAATCATTACGGAGTGGAAACCATGACTGCATCACTAACCCAACTAACTAAACGGGTAGGGATGTAACCTTTGGGTCCTGGTGCTTGGGGGTGGCCCAAAGACCCCTCTGTCACATAAGACGACACAAGCGTTATAAATGGCATGTGGTCCTGACAGCCTTAATAGGCAGGTTATTGTACCAATGCCAAAGAAAAGCATCTGTGACATCTATAAACTATTATTGTTTGGTAGCCCTAACATCTGTAGTGATGAAATGCTTTGAAAAACTGGTCCTGTCGCACATTAATAAGGTATTGGCTGGGGGATAGCCCTCAACATGCATGTAGGGAGCACAGGTCCACAGTGGATACAGTAGCATTGGCTGTGCATACGATTTTAAAACACGTTGATTATGGTTGTAACTATGCAAGACTTTTGTTTGTGGGTTTAAGCTCTGATTTTAACACTGTGGTGACCTTGCTTCTTGTGGCTGAACTGCAGTAGCCATGGGAATTATGCAAGTGGCTGCTAAGTTTCCAGATTGACAGACATCAAGCGGTTAGGGTGGGGGGCCAGGTATCTTCTTCAAGGAAGACGAATTTGGAAATGTCACCGGGTTACTGTCTGAGCCCTGCTTTGCTCTCTTTTTATACTTCTGACTGTAGGACATGTCACAGTAACACTTTTATTAAAATATGCAGATAACGGCACTTATTGCTTTGACCTCAGATGGAGAGGGAAAATTTTACCTGTCAGAGATTCAGTAAGAGCAATGGTCTTTGGAAAATAATTTGGTTATTAATGTGGACATGACAAGGGAAATAATTATTGATTTTAGGAAACTTGGTGTGTTAGCATAGGTCGGATTCGAGTGGAAGTGGTAAAGGAACTAAAAGTGGATCCGTCACTAGTTTATTAATTCCCTATCTCCTAACTAATCTAATAGGCGCTAGGATGCTGATATCTACAGTGTATTTTTTTGGGGTATTCTGTAAGAGATTACATGAAAACATTACACAGTTCTGAGCAAAACAAGGCTTTAAGAGTCAATGGGGCAGATTTACTAAGACTGGCCTTTCGCACACCAGTCTGGGGGTAAATTTATCAACGGCTGTACGCCAGTGTTAAGGAATCACAAATTAGAGCGCATGCCAGATTTGCAACTTTTTGCAATTTTAGAAATTATAGTGGAAATCTATACATTCCCTTTCTGGAGTACGGCCGGCCCGTGATGCACAATTTATTAAGAGGCGTACACCTTCTAATAAATTAGTCGCATCTTACTCCAACAAACCTTGAATTAAGACTAGCGTATAAAGCCTTAAGCACAGGGCCAATTTTGTCCTTCAGCACAAACAGTAGTTTTCATTTTGCCTCTTTGCATTGTGACGGTTGTATTTCTTGGTCAACATAGCAGGATGTGTTATACTTTATATGGCATTTTTTGCTATATAGGCAGTATTGGCTACTTTACATTCATTTTGGGGAAATATGCAAAATAAAGCAATTCCGGTACATTTAAAAAAAATCTGTGCTGTATACTGATTATAAATTTATTGTACAGGTTGTTATGTCATGGGGGTATGAAACATGGCTACATTATTTTGGCTTAGGATTCATATTTAATACATTTTATTTATTTGAATAAAATGTGTTTTTCTGCGATTACTGCATGGGAGCGAGTTTGGGTGAAACAATGGATGTGCGGGGGGGGGGGGGGGGGGGCGTTTGGGAAGAAACGTGGATTGTGATTATGCTGGGAGGTTTGGGCAAAAGGCTGGACATTATACGGGGGAGAAATGCAGGATGTGACCATACAGGGGGGACAACGCTGGATGTGATTATAATGTATGAGACGCTGGTTTTTGATCCAAGAGGGAGAGGATTGCACAGGATGTCCAAGTGACACGGACTCAGAATCTGACCAGTAAGACTATTATTTTCAACTATAAATAGTTTTTCGAGTTTTAAATTAATACTTTCAAAGTTGACTATCGGCAGTAAAAAGCAGAAAAGGTCGAATCCAGAATGAGGAGAGAGATGCAGGGTATTGCACACAGTAAGGGTATGTTCACACGTCTTAACATATTACATCTGAATTTACGGAGCTGTTTTCTGGCGAAAACAGCTCCTGAATTTCAGAAGTTTTTTGCAAGTGCACGCGCTTTTGGCGGCGTCCATTACAGACGTAATTGGAGCGGTTTTTCAATGGAGTCAATGAAAAACGGCTCCAATTACGTCCCAAGAAGTGACATGCACTTCTTTGAGGCGGGCGTCTTTTTACGCTCCATATTTTGACAGCGACGTGTAAAAATACACCTCGTCTGAACAGAACATCGTAAAACCCATTGAAATCAATGGGCAGATGTTTGCAGAGGTAATGGAGCTGTCTTTTCAGGCGTAATTCGAGGCGTAAAACTCGTTATATATGTATTTAAATTTGTGAACTAAATGGCTATTAGGTAATTTTTTTAGTCTGGATCTCCAGAAAATAAGTATGTGTGTATATATATACACACACACACACACACATATATACACACACATATATACACACACACACAAACATACATATATTATATGCGCATACATACATACTGTACATACATAAGTCAAAATAAATTTGAGAAAGCAACTGGAATAAATTTCTAATATGCTCCTAAAGTCATCATTTTCATAAGGTTGACATTTTAAATCCTTACAAATAGATATTTTTATCCTCCACTGTTTTAATCCAGTCTGGTATTACATGTACAAAAATAACTGCACATATGTTCAATAGCATTATTTATCATGTCGGATAGGCTTGAAGAGCCCACAATACGGTGTGATGGACAACATCATGTGAATTATAAGTGTATAACATTATAGTACATGACAAGAGATAATGAGGCAGAGTATAGTATTGTTCTTTATTATTGTGGATTTTACAGCGTTACAGTCACATCATTGTTAGATAAGATGGATTGGATTGGACCTCCACTTAAAGTGACCCTCCAGACAATAAAAAAATATATATTTTACTATATATTGCCAATGTATAGTCAACTTACCTTCTGCCCTGCTCCTGAATGATCTAGCCTCCGTACCGATCCCCCGCTTTCCGGTATCCAAAATGGCCACCGCGGTCTTAGACTTTCCTATTCTATGGGGATCTTCTTTGAAAGCCTGAGACTTGCCTCCACTGCCCTCAATCAGCTTCTCCATCAGCTCCTGCGTCGGCGCTGTGTCCAGCAGCGCCGATGTCATCAGTGCTGGTCCGGCAGAGAGGGTAGGGGCGTGTCTCAGACTTCCAAAGAAGATCTGCATAGGAAAGTCTGAGACAGTGGTGGTCATATTGAATACCAGAGGGCGGGGTACTGGAACGGAGGCCAGACCATTAACGCAAGTGTGTGACAGGATTGTTGTGTAAATGCTCATGTAGATGAGAAAATCATGTGTGCTTACTTTCCAAAATATTTTAATGGTCAAAAAGCGCCGCTTCATAACTGAAATGTTATTTTTCTGAACCAATTGCATATATAGGAGGGCCGGCTTTTGGTACCCTCCGTGATCATTCATAATTTGTGTGGGATACTCGCAGAAAGTGTTCTCTGCAACGATACCACAGGGAAAATGAAGCATTGCACAGTGCCCACTGAAAATAATTGGCTGTCCATGTAAGGGACAGATACATTGGGTACTCCAGAGTCATTCTTTTAAGTTGCTCTATGCTCTGGCTAAAAAAATCGGGACCCTGATTGGAAGACGACCCATTCTTAACTCAAAATGCTCTAACAGAATTTTTAAAAATGAGTTTTCTAAACCAGACGGTGCGATAGCTGCCGGACAAACAACTTTCCGCAGTTTAGTGAAATCTAAGGCAACCTAAGGCTAAGGCCACATGTAGCGGCTGTGGCTCGGTAGATCTGCAGCCGACAACTGCATGAGGTATTTGTGTTTTCCTATATGCCATTAAAAACATCTCTCGTGTCTACAGGCCAGATTCTGGACTGCACTTATACTCTTGAATCCTCGGACTTGGAGTTATTAATACAGAGCAAACACGGCCAATCGATCCTACAGCGTGTACATGTAGAAAATGTATGGCCTCTCAGGGCACAAAAAGAAGCTCTGTTGGTTAAATAAACAATACACCCTCTTTTTAGCCTTATTTGTAGAACCAAAATGTGATCAGAATGGGGTCGTTAGAGGAAGAGGACCCTAGTGCATCTGGCAGAGCAGCACATTTTCTATAAAATCTCTGTAAAAAACAAACAAAAATAAATTCCTACTCCTACCTACTTACTGGTACAGGGTCGCTGCCAACACAGCGCAACATCCCAAATGATGGGAAGTTCAGAACTTTTTTAACCCTCCATTATTATCCCACGCAAGACAATAAGTTGTCATGATCCTTGCGCCTGCTCCTCTGCCCTTTGTTACATTGTGGTGCCTGTGGAGAGGGGGCACCTTGTGCAGGTTAACACCACCAATGGAAAGGGGGTGATAGTGCCAAATTGAGTCCCATAGCAAATGCAAGAGCGGCTTCTGCATTAAGTATGCTCGAGTTAATCTAAAAGTCTTAGGCATCATTCAGAATTGCATATTTGATGAATATATTTTTTTTATCGTTTTTTTAAAGCCTAAACAATAAAAAAAGGTAAAAAATGGAAACATTTACAAATCTCCTTAAAAAAAATTAAAAAAAATGCTAATCAAATAAGCAAGTGTGAATGAGGCCTTGTGCGAATACCTCTCCTGGATACCCCATTTTTGTGATAATCGGGGGTGATCGACATTGTTACAGCATTGGGATATAAAAACTACTTGTGTCATATGCTCCTCCTCTACTCTTGTAGGTGAAGAGAAGAATATGACTTATGCATCAAACTGAAGAAAGAAAAACTGAACATATTACCGAGGAGAATATGAACACATCACAATGTTATGCTGTAAAATCACCCCCAGATATCGTACAAAGGTGTCTGTGTGGTGCATATTTGTGGCCGAGGAGTCTATAGAAATGAATGATATGTATCAATTTATGTGTCCTTATTTTTATACATCCCACAAGTTAACCAACACCATGATTAGATTTGGGTGTCAATTTAGTGCATTTAGCAAGATGTGTGCTAGGGGGAGCTATCTGTATATAGAAGGGAGTCTCGGCTAAAGTTCACAGCGTGGTATGTAGAATATAATTGTATAGCTCTTCTAGAACAGTACAGACTGCATGGTTAAGATAGTGTCATCTACGGAAAATAGTATTTAAAGGTATCCTTCAACTACGCACTGTGGAGGCTGTCATTTAGCGTTCACGAACATGCAACCTATTAGCTGGGAACTGTAGCTCGTGCTTCTTTGGCAGTACAGGCAAGCCTGCTATCTCAATGAAATATAAATTTAGCTTACGTTGCTGAGGTCACAAGTGAATTCGTTTTGTACATTCTCATGAATATTTGTTCAACCCACAATCTGGCTGCCTCCCATGCTTTAAATGCGCTCCATATGCTTTAGTAAACAAGGCCCAAATAACAGAGCAATAGACTTACACTAACTTTCTATTAGATGCTGGGTTAAAATTCCATGCCTAGTCGCTGTCTAATATTGAGGAACACCGCTGCATTGGATATGTACTTTTTCCATAGAGGTCCATGTACGTTCTGTGATGGATGAGATAGGAAAATCTATCCCTGATGGACAAACTCATATATATATATATATATATATATATATATATATATATATATATATATATATACACACACACACGCACATACAGTACCAGTCAAAATTTTGGACACACCTTTTTATTCCATGGTGTTTCTTCATTGTGGATTCATAATGTAGACATGAAAACCATGAAGGAACACATATGGAATTAAGTGGTAAACAAAAATAGTGTTAGACAAACCAGAATAGGTTTTATATTTTAGATTCTTCAAAGTAGCCCCCTTTTACTTTGGTGACAGCTTTACACACTCTTGACATTCTCTCGATCAGCTTCATGTAGTAGTCACCTGGAATGGTTTGCCAACAGTCTTGAAGGAATTCCCAGGGGTGCTGAGCACTTTTTAGCGGCTTTTCCTTCACTCTGCGGTCCAATTCACCCTGTACTGTACATATGTAGAAGTATTACTAGTATAGAGGAAGTCTTGTGGAAAAGGGATGGAGCCCAAATGCCCTTCTGCCACATAAGAAGACACCTGTATTATAAGACTGACATGACAGTTGGGGGTGGGGGGGGGGCTTGTTATAGGTTTTGCATCAAGACCGAGGGAGAAACAACTTATGCCTTTGGAGCCGGGTTAACGCAATGACTGAGCAGCATGTATCTCATATATTAAAAGGGACATATCCACAGGATATGTCACAAATGTCAGATAGATGCAGGTCCCACACTTGAGCCTCAAACCTATCTCTAGAACGGGGCCCCCTAAACCCTGTTCTACTGCTCTGTGTTGTGGCTGAAGCGTGTGATTCCCGTCCATGAATTACGGAAACAGTGTAGCTCGCTGAGCTACGCGGTTTCTGTAACTCCCATAGTAGTCAATTGCAGTTACGGAAGCAGCGTAGCATTCGAACAACGCAGTTTCCGTAACTACCATTTAGTTCTATGGGACTTACGGAAACAGCGTAACTCAGCAAACTACGCTATTTCCATAATTCTTGGTAGGAAATCCCACGCTTCAGCCACAGCACAGAGAAATAGAACAGGGTTTAGGGAGCCCCGTTCTAAGGATAGGTGTGGGTCCCAGAGGGTTCCGCATCTATCTGACATTTTTGACATATCCTGTGGATACGTCATAAACTTCTCTGATGGGAAAACCCCATTAGGACTTAGGAGTTCAGAAGCCCTCCAGGCTATGGGCCCATAGGCACTGCCCAAATGCCTGAATGGTAAGTCACCCCTGCCTGGGACGCTAGGGTGACTAAAGCCTCAAGATTATAGCCATGTAAATTGCTGAATACTACTTCTTGCTTGTAAGAAAAGCCCAACATTCCCATATTTAAAAATATGTATGCTTTCACTTGCCTTTTTGTTTGTTTTTATGTTAATGCCGTTGTAAAACGGATTGTAAAACTGATTGTCACAAAAATGCATCAGTTGTCAAATCCATTTTGCTCAGAAAAAAAAAGACCGCCTAAAGGGGAACTAATGTGAACCAAGCCTAAAAGCATTGGAAAAATAAAGAATTACATTAAAATAAAATCACAGGGTGACCAGTGAAGTAGAGGGAACACTGATCAGTGCACAGCAGTACACAATTCTCTTGCATTACATACATGCTATTACGTTCTCAACCTTCTGGTCAAAACGTGACATATTCTACTGTGACTGTTTCCTCATAATAGATAATGTACCACAGTTGTGCAGAAATGAAATCCCACATGATGACACTATTTATCATATCGCACATTTTTAGCTTCTGCAGCTCTGGGTCATCTTTGCAGAGAACACTTGAAACGTCTAAAGCATTTTAATTTCATAGCAATAAAGGAAATAAAAATCTACAAATACATTACCGCAATCGCTAAAGGCTGTGAACCTCAAGCTTCCAGTAAAATGTCACAATGTGTATGTGGATTGTACAGCATCCCTCATGAGAAACAGCTGCTTATTCCCTTCTCCCCCGCATATTGTGTTTATGAATGAATCCATTCGGGGACAGGGAGTGAATACCTTGCGGCGTCATGTATCAATAGTGCTGCCGATATATCACATATGTTATAATCGAGAGCGTTGCCAAAAAACTCAGCACTTCATTAATTTGTCGCAGTTTATTTATTTATTTCTGTTACTTATAAAGCGCCAACATATTCTGCAGCGCTGTATAGGTCCTTATTTACTGGCCCCTGCCGGGGCTCACAATCTAAATTCCCTAATGGTATGTTTTTGGGGTGAGGGAGGAAACCAGAGTACCCGGAGGAAACCCACGAATACAAACTCCATGCAGATGTTGTCCTCAGTTGGATTGGAACCAAGCTCTGCAAGGCAATAGTGATAACCACTGAGCCACCGTGCTACCCGTGCAGTTTTAACCATTGTACAATTGGTTTAAACTGTAATAACTGGCCTACCCATGCAATAAGGGCCATATTACTGACCTATGGAACCATAATACGGTACTCATAGCCTGCTATGAGCCGATACTCTACCTCCCTGTGTCTCTGATTCTATCATAGCATGCCCCATCTATCTTATGTTGTATTATTGAGAAATATTACCTATAAGAGCCCTTAAAACAGTTATCTCAAGATCAACAGGGTAGGTGATAAATTTCTGATCTCTGGGGGCCATACCGCTGGGACCTTCAACGATCACTAGGATAGTGGTATTGCGCTCCACATTCTTCCTCACAAAAGGAGGAGCTTGAATGGAGCACGGTCGAGCATACGCTCTGCTACTCCATTCAATGTCCAAGAGGCTGACAAAAACCATCTTCGTCAGTCCAATAGACTTTAAAGGGAGCGGCACCAAACATGCTCCACCACCACTCTACGCTTAAGTTTTCCTCACTGAGGTCGTGCAGGCTTGGGACCCCTGTTCTAGTGATCCGTGGGTGACTAACGGACCCCTATGAACACGTATAGTGTGTACATCAGTAGTTTTTCTGGCAAACAAACTAAAAAAAGGATCAGAAATAGATGACAAGCGGGTGCCTAAATGTTGATAACATAAAGGAAACTGGATGAGGAATTGGTGGGAAACAGAAAGAATAGATGTCAATTATCTTCATAATCAAAATCAAATTCTAGAATTAGAAACCGAAGATTTGAAAAACAGAAGGGTACACATACAGATGTGTCCTCCCTTAGGCCTAGTTTCACATCACATTTTGGCCCCAAGTTTAGCTAAACGGGTCCATAGGGCTTCATTAACCCGGTGAAGATCAAAAGAGTATCCTTTTAGTCTCCGTCAGGCTGGTATACCTCAGTATACCTTTTTTTAAGAATTACTAAGGGAGAAGAAAAAGAGATACACGGCGCCACATAGTGCAATAAAAGCGAGGGAGTACAAAGAGCAATCTATTGTAAGAAAATTGCTCACCTTGGGTAGTGGATACCGTTAAGTATCTCAAAAGCCAGAAAGCTGCTGCCAGGTCCGTACACATGCAAAATGATTTTGCTGTCAAAATGGATCAATAAATTAAGGAAAAAAGGGGACCACCGGCGCTGCTATAAAGGATGTCAGGGCAAGAGATGATAAATAATGTTTAATGAAAGAGGCTACGCGTTTCGACGCCGGACCGGCGTCTTCATCAGGCCAAAATGATTTTGGCCTGATGAAGACGCCGGTCCGGCGTCGAAACGCGTAGCTTTTTTTAAGAATGGAATAGCATAGTGGACTACACTATTACATTCTGAAGGATCCCCCCCAAAAAAAACATGTACCACGTATATATGTTAGAAAGCTCACGACATCACTGTCCATATATAGACAATGATGTCAGAAGATTCCATATGCCGGAGTCCCCAGGCAGAACATAGGAAGCTCGCTGCCCATGGATTTTGGCCCCATATTTGGACAGTGACGTCAGGGGCTAGTAGAGGGCCGGATTTCCCGGCCAGAGCATTGCCGGGACTCCGGCTGGGGACTCCGGGATCGTAAAGCCCTTGACATCACTGTCCATATATGGATAGTGACATAAGGAGCTTCTCCAGAGCGGGAGTCACTGGCTGCTGAGCTTGCGATGCTCTGGCGGGAGACTCTAGTATTGTTGCTCCTGACATCACTGTCCATATATGGACATGGACAACAGGAGCTTTTCCGGGCACAGCACTTCAGTTAGCGCTCTGCCCAGGGGGTTAGGGCGATGTATACCTATACAGTGAGATATGTTTCAACCTTCCATCAGAAGGAAAGCTACAGCTTATAACGGCTATAAAGTGCTGTGAAAAGGACCTTAACGTCACTCTAAACCAGACATATCCATGTAAAACTAACCTAGACCTCCGACGGATGCCTCCGCCGGAAGCCATCCGTTACCCATAGAATACCATGTTAATAAATTATACGTTTAACTTATATATTTTTTTTACTGGATGGCTGTGACGAATACCATCTGTCGCCCATAGACTCCCATGTTGAAAAAAAAAGTATACTTTAAAGTATACCTTTTTTACTGGATAGCACAAGATTGTATTAAATTGGTATCATGACAAATTGCAGAACTTAACGCAATTCAAGAAAAAGTTAAGGGTGGACACATCTGTAGCCTAAATCTGGCCATAAACATTAAAGTTGACCAAACCCAATGATTTTGGTGGGATTGACTATCTGCTGTGTATGAGGCCGAACTGCTGAAACAAACATGCATGCTCAACCAAGAAGAGTGTGATGTTTATGGGGAGGTTTGGGGGCTATCAGCTAAACAAGCATTAATCAATAATAATCAACTACTAAATATGGAGTATAACAGACTCAAGAATTTCAATATTATAGTCCAATTCAACTTAAAAGTCCCACCACCCAAAAAAAAATTCCTGTTAAAAGATTGAGATACTTTATGAGGAATATAGACCTATAGGCCTCACAAATGTTGAGTGAGCTTGCATTTACTAATCTCGTACTCATGCTGATTTATGGAATGTATTATAATACAGACCGAATTCTCAACTCTGCAGGCTTCAGAGCTGAAATCACTTGCCAGCGCTTGTACACAGGCTCGTGCTCAGGATCAGTAAAGCAAATTAGAAATACCTTATAAGAATCACATTTTGTGGGTAAAGGTCCAGCAGCCCAAATATCTGGACCCTGGCTTGGGAATTACTTAATTTGCAAACATACAATTCTATATTCTACAATAAAGTCTTAGTAAAAGTACTTTGGGTCGTATTGTCATAACTATATATAAAATACACAGGTTGATGTTCGGCATTTGGCCTTTGCTATTTCCGGATTTCTAAATGCTAATTCTTAGCATTTTCTAATTAAAAACGAACAGCAGTAGGACAAGGGCAGCAGAATGTATTTGATTAGCTAACTGGAGAGCTGCAGAGACATTCTGTACAGAACGTTACTTATTTAACTCTCTGATTGCCATTGTCATTTTGTGAGCCAATATAGCAAATGCGGTTGTATATTTATGTTTAATTTTTTTTACAAACCACTCCGTAGAAACACTAGTTTTAAACGATGTATGCTGAGTTTATCAACGTATTATGCTATCTATGCTATGCCACATAAGTTTGTTTTTCTTATTACAAAAAGTTATTTGTCTAGGCATTCATGAGGGTATACATACTATGGTGGCAGACCATGCAGCTGCTATGGATAGAGGCACCCCAGCCTTGGTTAGTCCTGTCCCCTTTGATACTGGTTGGTAAGAATCTGTGCAGGGAGTCCCATCTACAGAGGAACTGCATTCTTAGCAAGAAAGCTATGGGGTATTGGCCAAAAGTTCATAGAAAGTAGGGTGTAGAGCGGAAAACCAACAACAAGCATGTCATGAGGAGCCCATTTTAATCCTTGCCTCGGGGGCCCCCTCTCTTCTCTGTACCACTTCCCTGCTGGTCTCTGTAGTGGAATCAGCTGTCTGCCGGATAAGGATAAATATGTTCAACATACATTTAAAGGGGTTGTCCACTACCTTAAAAACTGATGAGCTATCCACCGGATTGGTCATCAGTAGATGATCGGTGCGGGTCCGACACCTGGACCCTGCAACGATCAGCTGCTTTGGCTGCCTGTGGGCACCAGATGTCATTGCACTGTATGCAATGTACAAAGCCGGAAGCAGTTGGCTCTGTACACTGAGTAGTGGACGTGCTGCAGAACTGCTCCTTTTCACTTGAATAGGCAGCCAGAGCAGCTGATCGGTGCAGGGTCCGGGTGTCGGACCCCCACCGATCATATACTAATGACCTATCCGGTGGAAATGTCATCAGTTGTCCGGTAGTGGACAACCCCGTTTACCCCGCAAAAAAAAGAAAGTCCCCTTTTTTGCTCTGCAAACAGGGTATAATGGCCTATATACAAAGAAAATCAAATAGAGTAACTAAGCGTTAAAGGGGTTGCCCTGTAAATAGGTTGCTTCCGTATTTTAGGTGTATTTTTTTTAGAAACTCATCAGATACAGACAGAAACGCAAGACAAGTTGACATGCTGCGGATCTGCACCGCAAGTCAATTTACACATGTACAAATTCTGCAATGTGTAGAGGGGATTATTCAAGATCTAATTTACTTTGCTAGAACTGTATTTAACTTCAGATTTGACACGGGCAAATCCGCACGTAATACGCATCATGTGCATCTGGCCTTAACAGGAAATTGTTGTATTTGCGTATTACACAGTGTTTGTTTATTTTCTCTGAAACTATTTAATTTCCAAGCCTGTTGACATCTACATATAAAACAGAGGTCACAGACATTGCCATACCAACCTGCATTACAGAATCTGAAAGACGAAAACAGCTTTTGTTTAATACAGAAACATACACAGCTCCACACACCCACAGACACTTGTCAATCCCATACAAATAGAAGAGAGTCCCGTGAAAGTATGTCTCCAGAAAGGTGTCCTTGTACAGCCACAATTACAGATCAGCAACTATGGCAAAGAGGATGAATAGAAAGATATTCAATTCAGAAGACCACGTACCATGCCATGTAAAGACATCAACAGTCCCCCTTATTTGCCCGAATGAATATCTGATGAGCACCCAGTTATTCATCAGGTATCTTGTACGTTACTCCTCAGAACATGAGTGGATTGCAATTATCATATAAATACAGATAAATAAAGCAATTGTGTCAGGAATGGAACAAGGACATTGCAAAACTATCAGTATAAAAAGGGGCAAAAGGTGAACTGGTATCCACCATTAGCAGATGAATTATCTGCTATGTTATAGGATACGTGTGTATCTTTAGGATTACGTATTTAGGATCCGTTTAATAAACAATGGACCGTAACTATAAGTCATTGATTTGTTGTCTTTGTTGTTGAATTTCTAAAAAAAAAAAAAGGCCCACACATAATATGGTTACCATTACAGCTCTCACAAGACTTCTGGGTGCCAGCGCCAGGACTCTAAAAGAGCCCACAAACTATCAGCGCAATTTATAGCACAGGGGGCACAGTCTGGAGACAGGGGTTGTATAAAATTGGAGAGAAAAAACAGTCATTTTTTTCCCCCTAGAAACAGCGCCACCCTTGTCGATAGCCTATGGATGGTATTGCAGCTCAGGCACATTAAAGTGAATGGACTTAGCTGCAATACCAGATATAGTTTATGGACAAGAGTTCTAAGGAAAAAGCAGACCCTATTTTCTTATCACATACAACCCATTGAAGTTCTTCCTGTAGGGCAAAAACTACAACAAATCATAAAATGGAAAACATTATTTAGTATAAAATATTTACACGTCCTCCATCACAATATTCCTATGGATTGCTAGTATAGAACATGCAAATTTACATGTGTTACCTCAGAGACTACATTGAAAGGCAGATTTGGGCCAAAAAGTAGATATGGGAAAAATGCAATTAGCTTATTATGCAAGGCTGGAAAGAATATTTTTAGTTCAAAATTAGCTAAAGAATTGTAACCGTTTGATAGCCACACATTTACAATGATGGGATAATAAAACATAAAACAGATAATGATTGTGGTGCTTTAAACACTTGATTCAGTTGAAAACTATGTACTACAAGCAAGAAAAAGTAGACATATAAGCAAGAAAAA
Organism: Rhinoderma darwinii; assembly: GCF_050947455.1. NCBI lineage: Eukaryota > Metazoa > Chordata > Amphibia > Anura > Rhinodermatidae > Rhinoderma > Rhinoderma darwinii. The sequence goes on from NC_134696.1 coordinate 28,945,572, forward strand.
GGTGCCTATAAAAACAACAATATACTCAAGTTTTCTTTAAAAAGTTGGTTACACACTTTAGACAAATGGAAGCCAAACTGGCGGATATTGGTAAGATCTGTTGCAGATCGTGGGAGAAAGAGGGATCAAGCATGATGATTTTTGTCCTATCCTAGTAAGGTGGCCACTGCATCCAGAGGTTCAAAACATACCTATCAGGCATTTATGGGATTTCCGGAGTACAATCATCTATAGTCGGAAAGACCCTAAAGGCCAGCCATGCACATAAGATAGTGGTCATACCCTTTATGATTTTAATTTCTATTTAGCAATCACCATTTCTTAACCGCTTAAATGGGTATTCCCATCTCAGACATTTATGGCATATCCAAAAGATATGCCATAAATGTTCAATGGAATCATGTCCCACCTCTGGGACCTTCACCTCTCTCTCTAGAGCGGTGCACCCTAACCACCGTCCTACCTTCTGCCGCTGTTCCTGGGTTCTGGCCACTGACTGACGAGATGGCCAGGTTTTTTAGATAACAGCCGAGCCATGCTGTGCTACGCTATTTCTGTATCTCTCGAGTTCCAGAAACATATTTCCGTAACTTACATTCACTTCTATAAGAATTCAGAAAATTGCGTAGCAAAACGCATTCGGCTGCTACCAGAAAACCTGACCACCACCAGCAACAGAAAGTAGGACAAAGGTCAGGGTGACCTGTTTTAGAGATATGTGCGGGTCCCAGAGGTGGGACCCGCATCTATTGGACATTTATGGCATATTCTGTGGATATGCCATAAATGTCCGAGATGAGAACACCCCTTTTAATGACCGCCTACCTTTAATATACAGCAGACAGTCAGTGGCAATGTATATTTATACATGTATCGGCCGGCTGCCAAGGCTGATTAGACAGTGAAATGTCGGATTCCGCACAGTAAAAGATTGTAGGGGACACCGGAAGAAGCAGTTTTCACATAAAAATAAATACACGGAAAATAATACCCTCCTCCTAAAAAGCTCTCCCCACCAATCATTGTTGTACAGATAGCGCTAACCCAATTACCCTAAATTAAACGTAATATATCAAAATTAACGGTATATGATGACAAACATGAATTTTACCTATTTTACGGTAACACTATATTATTACCAACTTCTTTAAACTAAAATGTAAAAAAACAAAAAAAATATATACATTTTTTTTAAACCATAAGCCTTAAAATTAAAAAAAAAACAAACAAAAACGGTGTGAATAGATGTTAGATAAAAAAGGAACCTGCATGGTCACGAAAAACGTTCCGCAAAAAATCACGTCAATAGCGCTACAAATTTAGCTGTTAAACTAATGTCTACTAAAAACTGCTAAACTGTATCTGGTCCTGAAGGCACATAATACTCCGGACCAGAACTGACGGAGCATGTGCGATCCAAGCTGTAATGTGCAGGTGCCCCCTCCCCCAATTTATAATGCAATTCAATTTTGTTTTAAATGACCTGTCTCTGACAACAGGAATTTTTAATAGGACTTTTGACATTTCTGTTTGGACTCATGTGGTGTGTGTACTAATTTTAAGAGAGGGTACAGTATGATTTGAAATTAATCCTTTCTATTGAACCGGAAAATTGCTTCACAGATCCTAAAATAGAATCATGTACAGAGTCTTGTGTGTGCCAAACATACGTCGAGGGGGTAATATAAGTAAATCACTAGGAGTGTACTATTCAATGCAACGCACCATCCCATACCTGTTCTTTCACTGGAGATAATGCAATGCCAGATGTGCAGCTTCCATTTACATGTAACAAAACACTCGTATGGATTTGTTAGTGAAAACACTGAACTGAAACTTAAGTTGTCGGAAAGACTGACATCAGTGACATTTGCATCCTTACTTGTTACACAAGTGTGTGGAAAGCCCTGATATTCCTGGTTCATTCAACAGAACACACCTTGATATTATGTGCATCGCGCATTGAAAAGTCATCCCAAGTGCTTTCACCTTCAGATTTGATCTTTACCGTAGCATCGTTTCAGCAATAGACATGCTTTCATTTATTTTTCCCTTTTAAAGTGCACCTGAAATGTTGCTGGCGTTCTCATCTCCACCTGTATGATATTAAGCATCTCCTGCAAAGTTCCTATGCAAGAGAGGCATCAGGTGCCGTACAGGTTGCCTTGGCACCAGACCTGCCTGCTTCGTCTCCTGCCCGCCAGAACTAGCAGGAAACGAGAATGTTAACAACACTGAAGGCCCTTTGCAAAAAAGCCATCCACATATTCACCAAGGGTTTTCGTACACGTAGCTGAAGGCAAACATATTGCTGGTCTTCTTAGACTGAATCCACACGTGCCGTTTTTTGGAGTTTTTTTAAACCAAAGTCAGGAATGGATGCAAAAGGTAGGAAAAGCATAGGAAAGTAAAGACTAATTTATCTCTATTTTGTATCCACTCCTGACTTTGGCTTAAAGGGAATCGGTCATGTTGAACATGCCGAACAATCTGCAGTCAACATGCTATGGAGGAGGGGGGAGCTGAGCAGATTGATATATAGTTTTGTGGAAAAAGATTTATTATAAGTTCTAATTTAATCATTTTAACTTCTGCTTATTCTGGGCTTAGGAGTCCAGTGGGTGGCCTTTCCCAGTAACTGACCGCTATCTTTATATGAAAAAAACACAAGTTTTTTACAGCACAAACGGTTTGCAGTCCAATGAATGTCCTTAGGGGCTATCACTTTCCCCAGCCTGTGTGCAGTAGGCGATCAAAATCCCAGTAAATGCGTGTTATATTCTCCTGAGTCTTGTGGTTCCACCGAGAAGATATCGCCCCCCGACCTAAACATCTCCGATAGTCCCACGAAATGGAAGTTTCTATACCTTAGGATGTAAAATAAAACATAGTGCAACACCCCTGGGATAAACTTCACTCCATGCTGTTTTTATTCCATACTTACAAGATATAAAAGATTCCAAGCGTATCAAGTTGATAAAAAGCATGCGGCACGCCATACAACTATTGCCTTATGTGCATGCTTTTTAGTGTCTGTGGAGAAACCTGGCAACAAGATTCTCCTGCAGCGCCAACACAGGAGAAATTATGCATCACACACAGTTCTCATTGAAACGTATGGGCTGTTCGTAGCGACGTACTGGTTCTTCCAGAGAGAGAAAGTCACTCTTTGTAGCCACTCTATGGTCTGCCAATTACATTAGGCTTCCCAATGGGGGAATTCCTACTGTTAAAGAAGCACTCCAGCTATTTTTTTTAGCCTATATAGTGAAGCATAGACTATTTTAAATAATAATGTAAATGCTCATGTATGCATTGTGTATACCGGTTTTAGTTGATGTGCCACTTATGGGTCGTCTGCCATCTTGGTTCATTCTTCCCCTCTGATATGGTTCCCCAGTCTACATTTTCCATCATGCCTCTGGCTTTGCAGAGGCAGAGGGGACAGAGTCTCATCACACTGCACTTGCTTTGCTCTGAGTCCTATCTAAGTGCAGCAAGTGATAGATCAGTGACATAGAACTTCTCTACTCACACTGCAGAGTCTCAATGTATTCTATGTGATGCAGCTTTACACTGCTCTCCTCTGCATCCTGCTTATGATGTCTAAGTTTTTACACAGGAGGCAGTGAGAAGCTCCATCTCGTAGAAATACTCTGGACTCTCTGCACTCAGAGATGCAGCTAATCATTGTATGGACTCACATTTTATTTTTACTCCACTCTGCTCTCTTAATATGGCAGAAATGATCTCTGCAGAAGCACTATATACATGGAGTAGATACAAAGGAACAAGAAGGGTGGAGCTGGGTGGGGAGGGGTCTCAGGGCTGCCAGGTGGGATTTGATTGGTGATGATGTAATCCTGTAGTTCACAGGAAATCAGCCACACAGGAGAAACTGAACTCCTGTCTACATATGAGAGCACAGCCTATTCAGGTGGTCAGACTGCAATCACATGACACAGCTGCCCATAATGTAAGGGTTCAAAATGTATAGATTTAACACTGTTAGAATATTGCTCCGTTTGACGGAGTGCTTCTTTAACTTAGAGAACTCTAATAGGGTATTTAAAATTAGTTTTAAAATTGGATAACCACAAAAACTTCTATGAAACTGATGGCAAAACAAATTTTGTAAGGATGTGTTCTCCTTAAAGGAAAGGTGTCACGAAAAAAAAATTTTTGATATCAATTTGCATTTAGTGTTTTATTATAAAATCTTTTATTTATGTGTGTGTTTGTTTTTTACTTTTTTCTAACTTTTACTTCACTATGGGGGCTGCCATTTTGTTTTTCATCTCTGTATGTGTCGATTAACGACACATACAGAGATGGAATACGGCAGTTACAGTGCATAGGAGTCAATGAACGGGAGCCGTTCCATTGACTTTGCTCTATGGCTCTGTCCTGCGCAGACGCAGGTCAGAGTCACACAGAGCAGAGCAGCTGTTTGCAGGGAGAGAGCAGGCGCCATCTTGAAGACCAGCTGCACTGCAGGTAAGATGTGTGTCTCTGCATGTCCCACTCTCTACCTCACAGACCCCCGCTCTCGTGACCCCCGAATGCCCCCCCCCGGGTCACCCAGCTTTCCCAGACCCCTGAATGATAAATCTCTCTAGTTGTGCTGAGACTGAGAGGTTCATTAGTCACATCCCCAAAGTCTCAGCACAACTAGAGATTTACCGTTCAGGGGTCTGGGAAAGCTGGGTGACCACCATTACCCCTCCTACTGGAGTGTGAGAGGTTCATTAGTCACATCCCTAAACACTCCAGTAGGAGGGGTAATGGTGGTCACCCAGACGCAGATATAACCAGAAAAGGGCTGGATGGACAGGCTGAGGGTGCACAGGGTTTTTGGTGACCCCCTCTGTCATGTGATCGGACCTAGGTTACCGGTTCATCAGACGGGGTTCATGTGACTATAACTCTGTCCATAACAAGAGAGACAGTGCACTCAGGACAAGCCTTGCCCTCATGCCGTAGTTGTGGTTCTGTCTGCGGTGATGGTGGTGGGTGGCTCTGACACCCGCCTCCCCCGTCGGGTCATCTCAGGACAGAAGGGGTGTCCGGATTGGAGACACTGCGCCGCACCTGTCCTCAGGTTGTGTCTGGTATTGCAGTTCACCTCCATTGAAGTGAATAGGACAGAGCTGTAATACCACACACGACCTGAGGACAGGTGCGGCGCCATGTTTTCCTGGACGACCCCTTTAAGACTTTTCCCGTGTGTGTGTGTGGCAGAGCAGAGTGTGCACGGGCGCCGCTGATACTTCATAGCCACTTATCAGCTGTTTTGAAGAATTAGCGGCGAGCACCCCCCCCCCACACACACACACACACACACAAATCCCCCAAACACGCAAAATCAAGTGTAATCAAGCGTTTTTTATGTGGTTTTTTTGCACGTAAAATGTGCAAAAAAAAAACCATGTCAAATACACGGCGTGTGAACCGGTCAACTGAAAAGTCATTCACTTCACTTTCATCATTCTAAGGCTGGGTTCACACGACCTATTTTCAGGCGTAAACGAGGCGTTTTACGCCTCGATTTACGCCTGAAAAGACGGCTCCAATACGTCGGCAAACATCTGCCCATTCATTTGAATGGGTTTGCCGACGTACTGTGCCGACAACCTGTAATTTTACGCATCGCCGTCAAAAGACGGCGCGTAAAATAACAGCCTCGGCAAAGAAGTGCAGGACACTTCTTGGGACGTAATTTGAGCCGTTTTTCATTGAATTCAATGAAGAACAGCTCCAAATTACGGCCGTAATTGACGCCTCACAAAACGCGAGTACGAGCAATTACGTCTGAAATGACGGAGCTGTTTTCTCCTGAAAACAGCTCCGTAATTTCAGACGTAAATGCAGTTAGCGTGTGCACATACCCTAGGGGTATGTTCACACACAATGTTTTCAGCTGAAAAATCGGAAGCAGAACGCCTACAAGCATCTGCCCATTGGTTTCAATGGGAAATACGGCGTTCTGTTCCGACAGGGCATTTTTTACGTGGTAGTTTTCCAAAAACGGCACGTAAAAAGACGCCCGACCAAAATGAAGTGCACATCACTTCTTGGGACGTTTTTGGAGCCGTTTTTCATTGACTTTATAGAAAAACAGCTCCAAAAACGGCCGTTAAAAAACGCGAGTTTGATTAAAAAATGGCTGAAAATCAGGAGCGGTTTTCCCTTTGTTTAGTAAGCGTGTGAACATACTTAGCCTTTTGGTGTGTCCTAGAACTTCTTCCAGCTGCAGAATCACACCCAATATGGCTGCCGGACACTGCTTAGCAATTTGAAGACACCTTTACCTGGCTTGTGAGAGGGGGGGGGGGTGAGGTTCCCTCCCACATTTACAGCAGCTGTGAGTCAGGTTGCTTTGCCTTATTCGCCTTGCTGTAATTCTGGGAAGTGCTCCCCCTGGTGGCCAACATTGGAAAGATTGTCAAATTATTATTTAATTTTTAATACTTTCCACCATACGGAAAAAAATAAAATACAGCAAAAAACTTAAAAAATATTATAGAAAGAAGTAACGACACTTAAAAAAAAAAAAGGTTTAATTTGCGACACATTCCCTTTAACAAAAAAAAGAGATAGTTTTACCATTAGTTTGTTAAAGGCTAAAACAAAAGTGACAACCAATATGTCTGCATTTGCGGTCTTCACTTTTTGTAAAAATGGCTGCCTCAACAAATCTAAAAATGCCAATATCTCTGTAAAGACACCATCGTTTCAGAAACATGGCACTCTTGTGTTGGCTCCCTCTATGCTATTTTGCTGTAGTTAGCCAACAGGGTGTAAATTACCCTCAAGCTGCCTTGTGCTGATTGGTCATCATCAGAGGCAGGGAAGCTAGTTTCACCCAAATTAGCAAATTAGCATATAAGGAGCCAAGGGAAAAAAAAGAAAAGCAGCGCTGGAATCAGGGAGACAGCGCAAATCAGGTCAGTAAACCAGTCCAACTTATACGATCTAGTGACAGGTCCTCTTTAAGACAGTAATGATACACATTGAAGACAGTTTGCATCCCAAGGTCCCTTATTGATAAGCAAAAGCTCTCACAAATTTTTATTCATTTCATTCTGCATGTATGTGACTCTAGTCTGGAATCCAATGATAGACTACAGGTTGTAGTCTGCAGCCGCATCTCCAGGGCAATCACACAGACTCTGTAATTCCCCTCTTCCGTTTATGTTTTTATTGGAGTGATTCCAATAGAGAGAGTGAAGCCAATAATAACATAATATAATATTAACGATTTGCACATCTCTGCCCGAAAGTCAAAACAGCTGTGCTGAGAAATCTCCTTCTTCTACCACTTTGTAATGCATTTTTCTTCATATGTTACCAAAAATTTGATGTAAAGGGGTTTGCTGTGACTAATGCATTGATGGCCCATCATTAGGGTAGGCGATCAATGTTTGATCGGTGGGACCTCCACTCCAGTGATTCCTAATGATCATCATAACAAAAAGGGCCGCTGTAATGTCCGTGGCTGCGGGCTGTCAGCTCCAACCTCCCCCTGACAGCCGCAGCCACGAGTTGGCAAGCGCTGGCCCCAGCCTCCTCCTCAGGAGACGCCAGCGCTCACGTCCACTCACCTCTGCCGGATCCCGTAGGGTGCGCGCGCACACTCGTGCCCGCTCTTAAAGGGGCAGCGTGCGCACCGGACCTCATGGACGAACTTTGAACCGTGAGTACCCTGGACTATAAGAGGGGTCCAGCCCCCTAGTTCTATGCCTGAGCGTTGTTGTGTTCCCTATAGTTTGTCTATGTGATGGCCTCCTAGTGTGTTTCCTGTTCCAGTCCCTGTCCCTGTATCTATACTTGTTTCCAGTTCCTGTTCCTAGCAATCCATACCTTCCTGGTCTAGCACTGTGCTGTGCCAAAGTCGTGCCATGCTGCATCCACGTTTGACCTGCTTCACCTCGCTTGACGTCCGCCTGCTACCCAAGTCCCAGCCGAGCCTGCCCCGCTGCTGTCTGAGTAGCCACAGGTACCTATAGAACTATAAACAGTCACCTGCTCCCTGTTGGCCAGCTGCCTTACCGCCAAAGCGGTACGGCCCAGTGGGTCCACAGACCCTTCATGACAGCCGCGACACTTAGTGGAAGGCCGATATTTATTCATTGTGGCTCCAGAGGCAAAGTGGCTTGTCCTTACATACGGTGGTGCCCAGGACTACAGCTTAGCCACATTCAAGCAGGGGCTGAGCTGAAGCACCAAGCATCTTATGCCCCTGCTATATGCATTTTAATTTCAAAATAGAGTGCTAAGCACCATCATGTTATATTCATTTCAGGATGTGTAGATATTTTTCAAAATCCCATATACTGTGCTATATATACGTATATGCAGTGCATATTTTCTCATCCACATCATCATGCCCTCATGGAATCCTAGTATTATAGTTTGTTGAGCCGAAAAAAGGCATACGCCCATCCAGTTCAGCCTATTATTCTGCAATGTTGATCCAGAGAAAGGCAAAACCCCCATGATTTTAAATGGATATTTTGTGGTTTTCACCCATTTCAATTGAAGGGTTAATCCATATGACTGAGAGAATTATGAGAGAAACAGTTGTAATTCTGAGCCACTATTCAATTACATTTAAATTATCATGGGTTTTCAAGGGATAAAATATTGATGGCCATCAAAGGCGCCATGACGCTCCAGGCTGAGACTTGTACCGCCCTCTCCGTTATGTGGATTTGCACATTCAAGTTAAATTGACAAAACTGTGTGGTTATGTGACCGAATAAATCAAACAAATAATTATTATCAATAAGAAATGCTGCATTTACAGGAGACTACAAAAATAACTGATATAAATCAGAGACATTCGGGCAGTTATTAATACGGTCTTAAATTTAGAAAGCATAAAACTAAATGAGAAATGCGTAAAATTTATCACAGTGGGGCACACTGTGATAAATTTGGCACATCTTGCTAAACATGTTAGACACTTCCTTTCCGTAGGCCAAAAAATGGCACCTGTCCGTTATAAATCAGCCGCATTTTACGTGTACTCTCAACCATGCCCACCTTTGCTAGACACTTTTCAAAACGGTCTAGAGAGGCGCAAAAAGTATCATAAAAAAATTAATAAATGTGGCGCACGGCATGTATGCCAGTTTTCCTGCAGTCATTTGAGCCTGAATTCTGGCGCATTTTCCTTCATAAATTTCCCCTATTGGGTACCAGTGGCTATTGATACACTGGCAATATTGCATACATCTTAACTACCAAACAGTGCCGATTTGAATTGTATGTGCCACATGCAGTATCACGTACCCAGGGGCGTAACAATCGCGATTGCAGGGGGTGCGACCTGGTCCAGAGGGGAGCGGCCGCCACTTAGTTTACAATGGTGGAGCCGACACCTGTTGGCTACTTGCACCGCTGCTACCTCTGGTAAGCTATAGGCTGTTTTAGGCCTGTGGCCTACTAGAGACTCCTGATGACGCTGAGGATGAGGCACAAAACAGAACTACTACTGGAGGAGGTCAAAAAGGGTTCATTACTATTGTGTGGTGGCACGATTACTGTTTGATGGTATTATTACTGTGTGAGGCGCAAAGAGGAGCACTATAAAACGTATGTCCACACATAGCGTAACCACTGTTAAAACTTAACGGATTTAATCGTGGACTATCCGCAGGTTATCACAGTAGCAGCAGAGTGGATGAGATGAGAACAAATGCCATCCACACGCTGCGTAAAAATTCAGCCAAAAAAACCATTTTTTTAATCAGCAGCATGTCAATTTATGCTGCGGAATCGCTGCTCTTTTGTTGCGGGTTATCCTCATTGAATTCAATGGGGAGGTAAAACCCACAGCAAATAGCAGTAGCGATTTTTGCGGCGGAAAAGCTGCGATTCTGCCACAAAAGTCACAACTCTGAAAAAAAAGCCCACCCGGGCATTGTCTTAGCCACAGTTTCTTCTACTCTCTGTCCAGGCCGGCCTCCTGGGATTACGTTTCATCCCATGTGACTGCTGCAGCCAATCACAAGATGCAGCAGTCACATGGGCTACAGCGTCATCTCAGGAGGTCAGACTGCCCGAACAACAAAGGGACGTGTCACCATGACAACGGAGAACGGAATAAGTATAAACTTTTTTTTTAACCTGTTTTCTGCAGCGGATATTACGCCTGAAAAACTTTGCAATTTGGTGTGTTTTTTTGGGTGGAATTACCTGCAGGTTCCAGGATGGATACGCTGTGCACTTTTACGCAGCATATTCACCCTGTGTGAACATGGCCTTACAGTGCGATGCCTAAGTGGGCCCTATTTCTGTTTGGAGAATGCTGGAAATTCAAGGAGCCAAAGACGTCTGTGCTGTAAATTCTGCAGAGACAAGGCGTGGTTGGGAGAAGTCATCAGTGTGGTCTGGCCCGGATGAAGAAGAAAAGGGAAAGTGAATGACTCCAATCTGAGAAAACGTCACCTGTGAGTCACTGGATGTAACTGTACTGTAATCATATAAATGGTCTGCTGAAAGCCTGTGTAGAGCTGGTATCTACCACTAAATGGTATAATATTGGTAATATAATGGTATACCAATATAATATTGGTATATGTATAGTGGTTTTTAGTCAGTAACAGGTGCTATTATTCGTCACTATGTGGTGATAATATGTGGTCATGGTAGGACTGTTATTCAGTAACAGTATGAAGGTAATATTCAGTCACTATGTGGTGGTAATATGTGGTCATGGCGGTCGGTATTATTCAGTAACAGCATGGTGGTGTTATGCAGTCACTGTATAGTGGTAATATGTTCTCATGGTAAGGAGGTACTATTCAGTAACAGTATAGTGGTATTACTCCGTCACTGTGTAGTGGTAATATTTGGTCATGGTGTGGAGTTATGGATTGTCCCTTGTATAGCGGGATCATTGGTAATATTTGTCTTGGTATACTGGGTTTTGTTCAGTAACAGTATGGTGATATTTGTTCCTCGTATAGTGGATAGTGGTATTGTGTGGTAACTTTATCACTGTATAATTTAGAGGTATATTATCATGCATAGAAAATGGTCTTATAGCTATGTTGTCTTTGAGACTCGGAATGCCACTGGGGCCCGCGCATCTGAGCAACAAGCGGAAGGGGGGGGGGGGGGGTAATGCAAAATTTGCCCTGGAGTCCATAGGACCACTTTCTTTAGTTGAGCCAATCTGGGATTGAAGAGACGATGACTGAAAGCATGGAGCTCCCTGGGCTTGCAGACATAACCATATTAGTTTGAGTATATGGAGTAGCCATAATTCACGTTTAATGTGCCTCTCCAACATTTCTCAGTTGAATGTGGTTCCTGATCATTCTAAAAAAGGTCAAGGGCCTTGGGCAGAGTGTTTGAGGAAGTTCTTGTTCCTACCCTTGAAGATCCCAAAGTAATATAAGGAGGGACTCTTAATTAATTCGATAGCTCAGACAAAAACATCACTGCCAAATCAATTCATAGGGCCATCTCTTTGAGGAAGCAAATTAGGAATATGAATTTTTGCAAGTACTTTTATACTTCGTTATTATATTCCAAACCAGGTTAGCTCAGTGCAATAGTGAAACCCATAGATCTGTATATATATCTCAGAAAACAATGTAATTGCGAGACAGGAAGCCGAGATACGGAGGTGTTATGTAACATGATCAATTCATTCCTTTACAAAAGAAGGCTTTGTTGTTGAACAGTAATTGTTTTATATCCTGCTTTGTATCATGGTTAAATAAAAACTGAACTGTATCCCACAATCTATGATTAACCCTTTGGCAACAATTTTACCACTTATAACATACAGAAATAAAAAAATAAATATATGGTCATGTTATACCACCATACCGATACATTTTACGAATGTAGACACCTTACGCACTGTAAGAATGACACCCAGCACTTTACAATTATGGGCATCTTCATGCTATTTTGCATCAAGCTGTAACGTTGTTGTAAAAATCCATAACAATTCATATTTGTGGCTAAAAATCTAACCCAAGCAGAGCCTCAGATACACCACTTTTAAAAAATAGAAGTGCAAGATGTACAGAGCTTATACAATCTATGTATACCTAGGTCTACAAGCATATATCTTCGTATAATCACCAGAACTAAATACACCAGAAATCTCTGCAATCGTAGTGCCCGTAAACATAAGACTCACAGTCGACAAATGTCCTGATTAGACGCAGTGGGTGGTTGGATGTATCACTCATGTAGTAGGAAAAAAAGATCCCGCTAAATGTGACATAGAGCACATATAATAACATACATCATACACCACCCACCTGGGGTCACTAGAAGTCTGTACAGGGGGAGAGATGACAGTGACAAGCTATGACCTTTCTTCCTGCTGTCACTTTCCTGTGCTGACATATAGGCTCTGTCAGGTGTCATACGTACAGAGATATTCTCCTAAGAAACAATACTTCTAGGGGCGATTACCACTGTACATAAGGATTCCAATGGAGCAACCCACATTTTTTTTCCAGTTAGATTTGTATGGCATCCGACAAAAAAAAACTCATTATGTCACCGCTTGAAATCAGAAGAATACGAAGATACAGTAAGAGCCCATACACTGCCACATGCAACTCGGAGGTAATACGACCAAGGGTGCTGAACCCTAGTGTGTAACCTGTGGTATGTGGGTAAAACCATTCTTGAATTTAAAAGGCCTCTTAGACGGAATGACTTCCAAATAACTGATGAACAATCAATCAATTTGAAAAGTTATTTATCAAGCCGGATCCTCGATAATACACCGGGTAAGTTTCATCATCTTTGTCAAGCGCTATACAGCAATATCTGTTATAAATGTCGCTATGAGCGTCATTCATATTTACTGGTCCGGTCGCCATAAAAATTTGTTATTGGCAGCACTATCCTCAATCTTCTTCATGTTCATTGGCCAATTATTTTGATAGCACAGAAACGAGTGATTTGTAACGTTAATTGGACAGTGTAAATGGGCATTAACCCCCTTAAGAACGCGGTCTAAGAGACAATTCCATCAATTACTCATGTTCTATGGTAGGAAAACCATGCTATCGAATTGGAAACCTCCTAAGATCCCATCGTTAACACAATGGGTGGTTGATAAATGCAAATCTTCCCCTTTATAAACGGACCTATGCCTATGAGGGACCCCTGTCCGTTCCCTTAAATTGTGGGACCTACGGTTACATGCAGAAACAGCTTCAGCGACTTATGATGACTAAACTGCCTGACTACGGATCATTAATACACATCTTTTCCTGAATAATTCTTGGTTTTTGTACTATACTGAAACATAGCTACATTTTTTATTTTTGAGCTGCATGATTTTGGGGTACATATTATTTATTTAAAAAATATTTATTTTTAGGGGGGGTGGAAAAAAATAGCAATTCCACCTTTGTTCTTGAGGTATTTTTTTACGCTATTAACTGTGCAGTATAAATAACGTGTTCATTTTATTCTATGGGTCGATATGATTACAGCGATTTCAAAATATATTTTCTTACAGTAATCTGATGGTCCCAATTATATTATTATTATTAGTCAATCAGAACTTATTGAAATCCATTTAAAAACAGATCCGTCATACCAGTCATGGTTTTATTAGGAATGGAAGCCATGATGTTAGCTTGAACAGGGCAAAAAAGGGAATATTTTTCTTCTTTACACACTAAAAGCAAAAGTTCTGTCAAGCACGACCCACAAAAATAATACGCGAGCTGCAGACTTTCCAAAAAGTGTCAATACCATTGCCTACATTTGGAAGATATCGTTGTACTAACCTGACTTGCACCATCTTGTTAAACCGACACATTGCTACCCTCCTCCTAAAAGATTTAATGAACCTTACCGTCATTTGAGTTGATAAGGTTGAATACAGCTGAAAAGCTTTTTCAGGAAATAGCTGTAAGAATTCTATGTGCCATGTGGTAAGATAAATTACAGAAAAAAGTCACAGAGAATACAAATGCGATGTAATGATAAATCCGAGGTGGGATTTGTGGCCCCACAAGTGATGATGTAATTGAATACCTTGTATGTGTACATTGCCCATATGGTTAATGTATGTTATATGATGCAGGTTTAATTAAATGATGTGCCTGTACAATGGACCCATAGGGGTTCCTGCTTAATGTAATAAGTGCAGGAATATATTTTGGAAATGTCATCACCATTGGAGTACAGTCGGGTGTGCACGTTGAGTGAAATTCTGCGTCATTAGAAAAGTCTTTTGCAACTTCACTTTGGCCTAAAGCTAGATGACGACTGTGGCCACACGTCTTTCTATGACAGCTGTCACATAGTAATGTAATTCATTGCATAACATCCAGACTCCAAATGGTTAAAACGTGTTTATTGAACTAAACGGTCAAGTTATTTTGGTTTCAACAAATAAATCTTATACTTTGTATAATGGAAAGCTATTCAATATGTTTCCTTAGCCACAATTTCGGGAACTCGCACTGTATGGAAAGTGTGTGTTTTGCTATAACCATACAACTTGAATTAGCCACATACAACACGCGAACACAGGGATCAATGTATGTTGCTTGGATGTCATTCACACACACTGCAGATTTGGACAGTATTTTGAAGCCAAAATCAGGAGTGGATGCAAAGAAGTGAAGTAGTATATATATATTTCCATTATATTTCTCCTATGTTTAGGATCCAGTCCTGGTTTTTGCTTACAAATACTGATGCAAAATACTGACCAAATCTGTGTGTATGAGGCCTTATATAGCAAAACTCCCACTGGCTATACACAGCACCGTCGTTAGGGGGGCAAAAGTGGGCAATAGCCCAGGATAATCCCCAAAGGGGCCCCCTGCCTTCAGCGCCACCACTGCTGCTTAGCTGCCCGCCCGACTGTCTGTGGAAATAAACGGACAGGCAGCTACATCAGATTGTGAGACAGAAGCAGCATTGTACTGGCCCACCGGAAGATCCTCCTGTGGGCCCAATCGCCGAGCTACATCTCTCTCAAGTCGGAGGTCAGAGAGTCATTAGATCACTGCCCTACCACTTACACAGGCTATTTAAGACCTGTGGCCTACTAGAGGTCGGGAGGACATCGTTGTCGCGGCGCTGTTGACGCAATTACGTCACTGCGCCGGTGACGCCACAACGCTGGGCTATGGAAGAGGACCTAACCACGCACCGTGAGAGTGGGATTAGGTGAGGTATTTAGTTTTTTTATTGGCGCAAAGGAGGCCTAACAACTACATGGAGGGCGCAAAGTGTGCCTAACTACTACATGGAGGGCGCAAAGTGGGAATAACTACTACATGGGGGGAAAAAGGGGGCCTAACTACTATATGGCGGGCACAATGGGGCCTACCTACTGTATAGGGGGCGCAAGGAGTACTATCTATTATATTGGGGGCACAAGGGGGCCTAACAAATATATGGAAGGCACAAGGGGGCCTAACTACTATATGGAGTGCACAAGGGGATCTAACAAACATATGGAGGGCACAAAGGGGCCTAACCACTATATGGAGGGCACAAAGGTGCCCAACTACTATATGGAGGGCACAAAGGGGCCTAACTACTACATGGAGGCACAAAGGGGGCCGAACTACTACATGGAGGCACAAAGGGGGCCGAACTACTACATGGAGGGCACAAAGGGGGCCAAACTACTACATGGAGGGCACAAGGGGCCTAACTACTATATGGGGGGCACAAAGGGGCCTAACTACTATATGGAGGCACAAAGGGGGCCAAACTACTACATGGAGGACACAAGGGGCCTAACTACTATATGGGGGGCACAAAGGGGCCTAACTACTATATGGAGGCACAAAGGGGGCCAAACTACTACATGGAGGGCACAAGGGGGCCTAACTATTACATAGAGGGCACAAAGGGGGTCTAACACATGAAGGGCACAAGAAAGCCTAACTACTATATGGAGGGCACAAAGGGGCCTAACTACTATATGGAGGGCACAAAGGGGCCTAACTACTATATGGAGGGCACAAAGGGGCCTAACTACTATATGGAGGGCACAAAGGGAGCCTAACTACTATGTATGGGCATAAGGGGGTCTAACTACTATATGGGAGAACCAAAGGGATCTAACAAGTATATGGTGACACAAAGGGGGGCTAACTACAATATAGGGGCACCAAGGGGGCATAACTGCAATATAGGGGCACAAAAGGGGACCTAACTAACATGGGGACAAGGGGGCCTAACTACTACTTGGAGGGCACAAGGGGTCCTAAATACTATATGGGGACACAAAGGAGGACCCAACTACCAGGGAAGCATTCCTGTGTAGAGAGGCCACTATTACTGTGTGTGGGGCACTACTATTGTGTGAAGCTCAAAGGGGGCACTATTACTGTGTGAGGGTACTATTGCAGTGTGGGGCACCAAGAGGGGGCATTATTTCCATCTGGGGCATAATAAATGGTACATTTTTGTAGATGGTGGGGAATAGGTGGGGAAGGTGCTGTAAAAGCGAGGAGCCAAAGATGTTTGTGTTGCAAATACTGCGGAGGCAACTCATGGCTGGAAGAAGTCGTCATGGCGTTTTGGGCAAGATGAAGAAGAAAAGGGAAAGTGAACTAATCCAATGTGAGAAGTCGTCACCGGTGAGTCACTGTTTATCCGTGTATTGTAATCACTTATATGGTCTGCAGAGCGCCTATATAGGACAGGTATCTGCCACTATTTGGTCACTATATACTGGTAATATGGATCTTTGGTTTACTACATTTGTATCTATGGTTACAGACTACAAATGAACCCTGT
Source organism: Rhinoderma darwinii (assembly GCF_050947455.1). Classification (NCBI taxonomy): domain Eukaryota; kingdom Metazoa; phylum Chordata; class Amphibia; order Anura; family Rhinodermatidae; genus Rhinoderma; species Rhinoderma darwinii. Next base: position 28,962,339 of record NC_134696.1, read on the forward strand.
GTGTAATCTGATCCTTCAGTTATGTGTTACTCCACTGCAGTGACTGTGTGCCACCATATGGTGCTCCATGTCCGTATCATATCTCCGTAATACAGCAGCCGATGGAGCATGCTACAATTTTTTAGCAGAAAAAAACCCCTCAGTATGCCTTAAAGGGGTATTCCTACCTTAGACATTTATGGCACATCTACGGGATATGCCATAAATGTCTGATAGATGCGGGTCTCATATCTGGGGCCCACTCCTATCTCGAGAACGTATAAAGAGGTTTACACACGGCTCTCTCCATTGATTCCTATGGTATTCACAGATACAGCCTAACAAGTAAGCCAGCTCTCAATTGACACCCTGCCTGGATGCGACGGCCGCTCACCAGGCAGGACGGGGGTATGGTGACCCCTATTTCCTAGGTTTACCAGAACGGAAACCTTTATCTAGCAGATAATTATGCAATATTCCATGGATATGCTATAAATATCTAAGGTGGGAATACCCCTTTATATGAATTCGTAGAAATACAAAGATACAGTAGGGCCCTGTAAACTTCTATGGGTGCCCTATTATTGGTCCGTATGGAGCCGTGACTACGTGCATTAGGCAATAAAATGTTATCTGGAAAAAAAAATTTAAACAGATGCAACACATTAGGAAGGTTTCAAACATTTTGCTGTTGAGGCCGAGCTCCACTATGCGCAGCTGTTGTTATCACGTGGCTATAAAGGTATTTTTTCACATATAAACATTTTGCATCTTGTGTATAAAGATGTCATTTGTTTTCTGCTTAGAGTAAGTGTGTATGTAATAGTGCCGTCGTAGACAAAATAAAGCCAATGTTTGAAATACTTTATCATGTTAAAAGGTGATAATAAGCGTTCCAGCCATTTTTTGTAGGCAACACTTTGCTTGTTTTGTACCTTTTAAAGTCTTGTGGTATGACAGTTCTGTGTGGGTAGAGGGGAATAAGGAGTCCCTTTTCTGCAGACATTGAGGATTCAGCTTTTTATAGACTTGAAGCCACCAAACTACATATTTCAGCAAAAAATAAAGGGTTTGCTTTTTCCCCCTGTATAAGGAGATTTTCTGTTCCACATTAGTAATAGCGTAGCCAAAAAACTATCTTTAGTATCAATGGCTCAGTTTGCATATATTTGATACATATAGATGGAGCGATAGATCAGCCCAGGATTCTTGTCTGGAAAACTAAAATGTGACTGTAAAAGGAGCCGATCACTAGATCCTTTGGGCAAATTAACCAAAATGAACCGGCCGATTTACATATTCGTTGCCGCACGCTCTCTTGTAACACCCCTTTCACCATCTAAAGATTTGAGAGCAATTCTGTGGATTCAGTTGATTATTAGGCTATGAATATACAGTATATTCCCCATTGCTCATATCGTTACAAGATTTTCAGCCTAATTGCGCTCACAATCTAATTTCCCTATCTCAGGCACACTATGGACAATTTCCTTGGAAACCAATTTACCTACTAGTAAGTTTTCGGAGTGCTTGAAAACCTGGAGGAAACATATGCAAATACAGGGAGAACTTACAAACTCCGAAAATATAGGCGATAACTCCTGCGCATTGTAACGCTGTCTATGTTGGTGCTCGCCAAGCCTTCCCAGAAACAGATATATTGGAAGAGAAATAAATCATCATCTGTAGAACAGATAGTTTACTGGGGGATGTTAGATTTTAGATGGAAATATACTAGAAGAGTTTTTTTTTCACAGGGATTGGGAAAGGATTGGAAATTGAATGTAAACTGAACACATTTTGTCACCAGGATTACAATCCGGGTGGATCACTTGCTTAAAAAAAAAAAGCAAAATGTAAACCCAGCCTCAATGTTGCTGTTTTTCTCATCATCTGTATTAACCACTTGCTGTGATGTGATAGAAGCCAGGTCTTGGTCTATACAATCAATAGGACGCCTTTAGTATTTTATAAGATTGAATCATATATAAAAGTATTTTTTCAAGAGCTTTTCTATATGTAATCCTCCCAATCAATGGCACTTAAAATCAGAAACATAATAAAGATGGTCCTATTGTCAGCTCCGTCATGCAAATATATGTAATAAGAATGTAGCTGCGCTATCAAGAATTGTATAGTTTTATTAAAATATAATTTACAGCCAAAAATGTCATGTCAGGTTAGGACATAAAATAACCATATTAATCTCCTCCCAAATTCTCCTTACTAAGGTTCTTCTAAAGCACTTAAAGAGCACCGGTCACTAGGTCATATAAGTTGAGCTGCTAACTAATCTGAATAGCACGGTCTCCCAGATTTTTTTTTCCTGGACCCCCCCCATTCCAGAGATATGGCCCACTGTTCTGTTGGCTCCCTATATACTAATTTGCTGTACTTAGCCAACGGGGTGGGGCTATCTTCCCTGCCTCTGACGCTGACCAATCAGCGTGAGGCAAGTTGAGGGTAGTTCACGCCCTGTTGGCTAACTACAGCAAATTATCATAGAGGGAGCCAACACAAAAGTGGGCCATATCTCTGGAACAGGGAGGTCCAGAAGAAAAAAAAACAGCACTTGAATCAGCGAGACAGAGCTATTCAGGTCAATAAATCAGTTCAACTTACATGACCTAGTGACAGATACACCTTTAGATAACTGTTGGCCGAATGCTCATACGGCTCGGTAGAGGGTGAATGTGTATTTATTGGGGAGAGGGGAAGAGGCCGAAAACATCTACAGCATGTTCTGATTTCCATGCAAAAAATGTTCAGCACCATGTGGGTGAGATTTTTTAAAATCTCATCCACATGACTGCAACAGTCTTTTGCCGCGGATTTTCCGTCCGCAAATACAGATGAAAAATCAGCAATAACGCTGCAAAATTTTCCTGCATGGAATATCTGCTGCATTTCCATCCCATTATCAGGAGGCCTTTTAGTACTATAGTTCTATAGCAAAAGCACTGGCTTTTCCCTCACTATCTACAGGATGCTACTACCTACATCTACTGCCAGGACCATCAAAAAACCATCACCCTCACATGCATATAGTCACATTTTTAATACGGAATTAAATTTAAATTTCTTCTCATTTAGATTTGATTTATTTAAAAAGACAAAAAAAAAATGTCTTGGACCAACTTAAATGAACTTACTGAAGCCAAGAGTCATATAAGGACAAGACTTCTGGAATATTCAGAGTAGACCAACAAATAGTAGACAATAAAGCTCTATTATATGTCTGTTCGCGGATAACTATGCGACAATTGTAAATACTGGGGCTAGGCAGATAATAGGTGTGGGCACCAGTGATGCATAAAGGAACTTTAATACGAAAAGGACTCATGCCAGGAAAAAATGCTAGAATTGCCAGATCAAATGACACAGGATTAAAGGAATTCTATATACAGTAATATTCATATAAGCCAGAATCATGTGGTCCAAAGTTCCTGGTTGGACTATATTCACACCAGTAATTGTGCCTAATTTTAACAAAATGGTGTAAGCTTTGGGGGTCCGTGTTTTATGGCTGGAAAATAGGCAGACTGAAACCAGTCTAATAGAAAAACTGACCTTATCACCCATAGCAACTAATCACAGTGCACCTTTTATTTTCCAGAGCAGTTTAAAGGAATTTTGCATTTTGTTAGAAGGGTACACCGAAAATAAGATGATCACAAGATATCCTACTGCTGGGACCCCCAGTGATCAGCTGTAACCCTCGGGGACAGATGGTAGCAAGTGTTTGATTTCCCTGCAGTGCTACCACAGGGGAAATGAAGTATTACACATCAATGGGCAATGTGTATAAGCACCAAAGTGTTGCTTCCTTCAGAACAAGAGACACTCCGCGATTGAGGTCCCAAATTAGAGACTCCTCTCTCTAAACTCAGAATGACCTATTAGGATATTTAATAATGATTTTTCTTTACCGGACAAACCCTTTAAGATATTTAAAGCTCAGAGTAGTTACTGTGGGCAACAAGGCCAATTTTAATAAATGAGACCCTTTTTCTATACGAGTTTTGCATGAACGTCGATAAAAAAAAATTCAAAAATATGAGCTACACAATAAGCCTATATTGTTCACACAGAGGGGATATGCTGCGTAAAAGTTCACAGTGTATCCGCCCTGGTCCCCGCAGAGAAGTCTGGACGAAAAACCGCACCAAATTGTGGTGCAGTTTTTTGGCCGGAACGTCTGCTGCGGAGAATAGCAGTTAAAAAAAAGCCTATACTTACCCATAATCATGGCAACACGTCCCCTTGATGTCCTGGAGCCCGGCCCCCTGGGATTATATTTCATCTAGAGTGATTACTGCAGCCCGTGATTGGCTGCAGCAGTCACATGGGATCAAATGTTGTCCCTGGAGGCCGGACTTGACACAGAAGCATAGAAATCGGAGAAAGAATCTTCTTTTTTTTTCTGAGTTGCAATTTTTGCGGTGGAATCGAAGCTTTTCCGCCGCAAAAATTATTTCAATAGAGAAGACCCACAACAGAAAACCAGTGATTCCGCAGCATTAAAAAGACTGCACCGCAGGTCAATTTATTAACTTTTTTTTGGCATATTATTTACGCTGAGTGTGGATGAGATTTGTTCAAATCTCATCCATTCTGCTGCTACTGTATTACGATGCGGATTTTCCGCAATGAAATGCATTGTCGAAAATCCACAGTGTTTACGCCACGTGTGGAAACAGCCTTAAGGTGCCCCATACACTTAATGATAATTATGTGTCTGAAAAAGACAAACGTTAACGATTATAAATATGTGCCTAAAACAATCCGCTAAAACAAACAGAAATGTGTTTTGTCGGCTGTAACAGGTAGGGGGGAATAATTATTTTGATTATTACTGATTAACCACTTTGACCTTAGAACTGAATCAGCCATCATAAAAAAAAATACATGTGTGGCCACCCCATAAATGATATTTGCAACGGTCAAAATCATTCTGCAATAATATGGCTTGTTGCAGATCTCTCGGCGAAGTATCTTCAACAACCAGCATTCAAATAGTGAAAAATGTCAGAGTGACGGGTGGAATGGGCGCAAATCGAGAGGTGCATGACCAGCTTTAGGCTGGATGTTCTCTCAATTAGCCGAAAGGCCCATCAATTTATTTTTAGGATGTTCATCCCATCTCCAATTTTACATACAGATATACTTTGCTACAATGGCAAAAAATTTTATATGAAAAACCCACACACACGCATACGTTTTTTCCACCAATTACTTATAAAGAGCATGTAATCATTACAGTGGAATGGGAATTAGAAGAGAATACTTCTTAACTAGGCCACAAACATTTTCCGATTGATGCTTAGATTTTCATTGGTTGGAAATTTGTTATTTCCTCTACAGATAATGAATTGCTTTGGATAAAAAAAACAAAAAACATCTGTGGTTGTAAACATGTCTGTCCTTACGAAACTGCTTCACAAAGTAGCAAACAAATGAAATGGTAGAATAAGAGGTGAACTGAAACAGAGCATAAAACAGAGTAAAATATATCAGATAAAAAAAAAATAGAGAAAATAGTTCCAAACATATATATATATACACACACACACACACACACACACACACACACACACACACACACTGATGTGTCCACCCTTACCGTTGCTTGAATTCGTTTAAGGGCTCCAATTTATCACGAAACCAGTTCAATACAATATCGCGACATGCTAGCAAAACCCGTCAGGCTGCAATTTACACCACAACCATAGGGTGGCCACCCATAGAATAGACATCTCGTTACAGAGTATTGTGAAAAGGTAAGGAAGGACACATTTGTGTATTTATATTATATATATATTTTTTTTTAAAAGGTTCCCATTGTGAACACTATGGCCCACATTTACTAATAATGGCATATTTTGCAACAATTGGAGAGGGTAATTAGCGAGAATTGTGCCAGACTTAATAAATCTAGAGCACAGTTTACACCTTTTAATAAATCTTTTTATCATTTTGTTTTCTTTAACAGCTTAACGATCGGTCACCATATTTCTAAGGCGGGCAGTGCAGGTGCTGAAAGCCCGCTCCATTGTATATATACAGAGTGGGTTTAAGCTGGCTGTCCTGACCCAAATACCCTAAAATAGACATATAATATATCCTAATTATTGGTCTACAATGAAGAAGACAAATAAAAAGTTTAACACTATGATTACACTATACGATTACTAGAAAAAATGGCTAGAATGCAAACTGCAACTTTAACCTGTGCCCTTTATTCCAAAATCAAACAAAAACTGAACAAATGTGGGCCAATATCTTTATAGGATTTATCTTGTATATTTTCTTCTGTTATAAAAATTCTACACCGTCATAGATCAATGCAGAAAATAGTAAGCACTAGGGGTAAACGTTGGGTAATTGTATGTATCCATCAGGCCTTATAGTTACGACTTCCAGGACAAGAATCCGTTTGTTTTAATAAAGCCGTGAAAGACTTTCCCTTCACTTATTAGAAGGCACAAGGGACCCTCAGCCAATGAAATTAGCGTGAGAGAGCCGCTCTATCCAATGTCTGTCAAAACAAGCAAGGGAGGGCTCCCAGACTGAGCAACCAGAAAATTTACTTCTGAAAGAATCAGGTCTTCACCAAAGTGAATGAAGAGAGTGTCATACATGAACCTGGAGTCCCAATGTGGGACAAGAGGCGGCTCGGTGACACGCGAGGACCATTTCTTAGGTGCGACTGAAGAAAAATGGCCCAATAATGAGTTTATGCAATTCTACGTCCTCGTAGCCACAGAGGGGATTCAGTATACAGTGTCATTACTGGATAATAAGCTATTAAAATGTATCAGTTCTGTACATAATGTCAATAATAATGCGGCAGTGATCCAAAGTTGGAGCATTAGCGCTTTATTAAATATAGGATTTTAATAAACTTTGCATATGTGAACCATAATAAAGGCCATACGTTAGTCGTCTATAGCACAGTGTCATTCCTATCTAACTGTATTTCATTGAAACTATTGTCCTAAACTCTGGGGCAACATTTTATTAACTTATAGGACCCCTTTAATTACAGATTTCATGCTACAGAAAAAGCAGGCAATTGTTAAACATCATACGGACAAGCAAATTTGCTCTTTGCATGTTGTATTGAATGGCCCTCAGCATACTTTTCATTATTATTATTATTCTTTACCTCTTTTTAAATGAAAAATAATAAAAACAAAAATATCAAGACTGTACAATGTATGTCCAAATATAATTTTCACAAAGAAAGGATACAATGGCCCCCTCATTGAGCCACAGCGTACTTTTAAATGTCCAATACCCGCTGTGGATTTTGCTCATTGAAAATCCTTAGCGCTGCATTCGGAGCAGAAAGCCATCGATGTTGGAGGGGGGGAAATTTTTTAAATATTTTTCTTTGTGGATATGGAATATGTCCACAGGGATGGATGTACACACACCATGTGTGAGAATGAGTAATTAAAGGGGTTGTATGAAATTAGACAAGTGTCTTTTTTTTTTTGCCACAAACAGCGCCACTCTTGTGCATGGACCACGTCTGGTATTGCAGTATAGCTCCATTTAAGCGACTAGTGCTGAACTGCAATACCAGCTTTTGACCTACCTTTAACCTATAAGCTGGAAAAAGCTCCCGACGTATATGTTAAAGATAGGCTGTGACGGTTGCCTTAAGAGACATCCATCACTGTAGACTATAATGGTATACGTTAAATGTATATGTTATGAACTCTTGTGACCCTGTTTGTTTATGACGTATACGTTAAACGGATACCATCATAGTCTAAGGGTGACGGATGCTACTATTAGACATCCATTTCATGCATATGTAGCCCCTAGGTCTATAACGTTATATGTTTAACGTATACGTTATTGAAAAGCCCATGACTTATACATTAAATGTATACCTGTGATGTATGCCCTACAGGGGCATACATCACCAATAGACTTCAGTGTTAATAAAACGTATACCGCGCAGTATACGCTTCTTTTGTGGGATCCTTCAGGATGAGAAAGTGTAGTCTACTACGCTATTCCATCTTCCCAAAAAAAAGTATACTGAAGGACAATCTTTTGGCCTCCGTCGGGCTAGTGGAGCCCTATGGATAAATTTAGAATGTACTTCGGGAGCTTTCCCAGTATACACACTAAATGTAGGGCCATAACGTAGTGTGCACACAGCCTTAGGGTCCATGGACCTCTTTCTTATCTCATTAAATAATATTCCTCCCCACCCCCACTGTTTCATGGTCCCAGCAGTAAGAGAATGTCTTGTGCTCCTTTTAAGGGCTATCTATATATTCCTGGAAAACCCATTTTAACCCTGACTGCTGCATGGACCTTGTGTTCATCACAGACATATCTAGTATTAGTCATCTGCTCTTGACTTGACCTTTTAAATATGCAATAAGGACATTTGGCATAGAGACATTGTTCATGAATAGCTTTAATTTAAAAGATGCGCACATTCTGCCCCATCAGAGCTTACAATCCAACTATTACAACACGGGCATAGGCACATACACACACCGGCTCCTTATCAGCCCACTTGTATGTTTTTGGGCTATGGGCGGGAAACCAGGAGTGCCTTACACGTGGGAGTCTCTGCTTAAGAATTCAGCATATTATATAAAAGCATGTGTTATCCAGTCTGCAAAAAAATTCTGTCTGAACAAGTCTTTAAGTGCTACTGGTACGATGCAGTCAGGAAGGCATGGGTCACAAAGCTTATCTACAAAACAGCTCATCGTGGTATCAGGTACTGGGCAATGCATATAGTCGTGCACCACATGAATATATTGTAAAGTGTTCAGATTTCCTGTTTTCGCATTATTATCTTGTCCTTGGTTAAGAATATTCTCTTATTTTTTTTTGATAAAGTATAATTGGCGATGGTCTGAGCACGGAGACCCCCACCGATTGCTAAAATGAAGCAGCAGTAGCGTTCAGGTGAGCGCTGAACCGCTTTGTACCTGATCGGCTTTACTCGGAAAGCCCAGCAATTGGTGTATGGGCTCAATAGAAAGTCTATGAGTCTTTGCACCAATTGCTCGGCATTTGAAAATCGAGAAAAGCCGATCAGAAAATAAGCAGCCCAGCGCTCACCAGAGCACTTCTGAAGCTTTGTCTTAGCGATCGGTGGGGGTCTCGGTGCTGGGGCCCCCACCGACCAAAACTTCTGACATGTCACTACGACATGTCAGAAGTTTTTAAAAAAAAGTTTAGTTACCCTTTAATACAAGAGGAGCCGTTGGGTAATTGGTCATTAGATTGTGGGGATACAGTGGCTATTTTAGGGTGCCTAGAGCAACTCTCATTATAGATACAGCCCTACTAGAGCAGAAGAGTCTTAGATTGTGCCATGTTTCTAGGCTACACGCACAAGTTGTGTAATTTGCCACAGGTAAACAGGTCATTCCGCAGCTAATATTTGCACTTCATACTGTGTTTTTTTATGGGTTTTAGGTGCATTTTTTACTTTTCATGCCTTTTAGTTGTGAATTTTATGCTGTGGATTTTGGTGCGGTTTTTATAAACTTGGCAGATACAATTCTGAGCCGGAAACGCAGGATAAATTGACATGATACAGATTTTAAAACACGCACCGCAGGTCAATTTACGTGCGGGAAAAATTCTGCAACGTGTAGATGAGATTACTTGTGATCTCATTTACTTTGCTGGTACTGTATTACTCTATGGATTTGCCGTAGGAAAATCCATGCGGCAAATCCACATGTAATACGCATCATGTGCACATGGCCTTAGTTATGGCCATCTGTGGTTTGGCTTTACCACCAATGTAACAATGGCTATGACAAAATCCCAGTCTTTGTTGTACCGATGTTGTACTTACGGTGCTTGTAGAGCGGGAACACTGCACGCCACACAGGCTCACTGACAAATTTTCTATCACATTATGATAATTTACTCATATGAGACAAGACTAAGATATGAACCCATAATAGGTGTAGACGTTGTGTCCATTTAAATAAATGGGACCATAATGCACGAAACATCTAGTAAGTGATGCCGGTCTCGGCTAAGAGATCTCCCCCAATGATACCTTTCGAAGTTTCTCAATGAATTACAAGACAGCTTATGGCAAACCGGTTGTAATGTCGGGGTAGGGAAACAGACAAGTGAGCCCTAATCTACCCGCCACTCAGTCCCTGCCTACTTGCAACGACCCGCCCTAGGCGACGGGGTACAACTGGGCGACGGCCCCTACACTCAATAGGTGCACGACAGACAAACAGACAAGGGTACAAAGAAGCCAGGGAAATGGGGAAGTTGCCCACGGGAACACCGTGAGCAACAAGCGAGGTGAACGAGCCGAGTCAAACCAGGAGATGAGCGAGGTACAAAAACGCAGAGCAGAAGAGTGGTCAGAAATGCCAAGGTCAATCACAAGCAGAGGATCAGTAGTTCAAGAAGCTGCAGCAGGGCCAGGAAACAAACAGAGAAGAATCACAAGCAAAGGAGGAACAGGAAGGCAGGTATAAATAGACAGAGAGCGGGAGCTAGCTCCGTCTGGCCAGGCTGTGATAGGCTCTCCCACTCCTAAGCCTGCCATCCTGGGTGGTGGAAGATGGACTCAGTCTCACAGACATAGAAGCAGGTGCAGACTGATTACCTATGGGCGTCGACACAGAAGTTGTGTCTGGCAGATCCTTCACACCGGTAGTCTAAGCTTCGTATTAGAGAGTCAATATCTTATTACTAAAGACGGTGCCCAAATCATGCGATCAATTATTTCTTGCAATTTTTTAAATTTACGTTCTAATGTCTTACTCAAAAACATTTTAAATTTGGATTCAGACATCAAAGTTTGACAAAAGTCTTTGCTGACCTCAAATTCTTGGGCAGGATCCCTGTATCGCTTCATTTGTTCTGTTTTTTGGGAATTTAGTGATTCCAATCAATGTGTTGAAACAGAAATGATGAGGCATTTTCACACAGTGAGAAGGATCTGATCGCAGGCTGAATACAAAACACATAAAAATATTCACGTCAATTGTTACCATTTAGTATTTTCCAGTGATTATCATTCCAATTGCTTCCCTTTTAGGTTAGATCGTTATTTTACTACTTGCTGCGAGATTACTAGAAGTAGAGACTAAAAGACATCTGCACTTTTCAGCAGCACCAGCAGGGGGCACTATGTGCTGTGATGCGCGCAGCCTTGGCACGCTTGGTCATTGATGTCCAGGCTAATCAATTGTGATGGATAAGAAAATGCTAATTAGTCTGGTAAAATAGGCCTATGCCAAGGTGCATGAGCTACTGAAAAGGAACTAACACAGTTGGGGCAAATAAAGTGTGCCAAAAAGAGGACAGATAGACTTATATAATGGGCAGGTTCTGCCCTATGGGATTTTGCAAGAGATGACCTGTTTTGTACATTTTAGACTCATAAATATACAAAAAAAAAATCATTGGATATGATATATGGACTGACTGCGGAAATATATTGGAGCAGACCCTACCCCAAAAAAAAAACCCTATGATTGCTGCCAATGTAACGGCTTTCACGTTGCATATTGATATTACATCTTGCTTAAATATGGAGGTAAGTTGTGACTAGCCATATGTGTCCAATGTAGTGTCTGACACACCAGGCATGTAGGAAAATAGGATGTCTATAAGCTGCATGTTAATGGGTTTTGGGAACTTTAAACACGACCCTCTGTTGTTTCAAGTCTCATTTGAATATTGTTGATCAGAAACCAGATGGCGAATCTCACCGCATTATGACCAAACAATATGTAGCATATGACAAGTGACTGTTCTTAAATAGATTATTCTCTCTGGGAGAATGACGGGAATCCATGTAGATTTGCAGACAGAATGAGAAAAGCACTTGACCGTGATTATAGAGCGCACAAACTGGATTTAATATAGGACTACTCATGTTCATATCCACATGGCGGAACATATGCGGACAGCTCCTTACAGAATCATGGGCATGAATAAGCTGCCCCTATCACCATTTGCTGCAAAAAAATTCACAGAAAATCCAATCAGTGGGCACAGCCCATGTTTAGGTTTGTCGTACCCCTATAGACAGTCAGCTCCTGTGGTCAGGCGTTATTTATGGTACAATTCATAGTGCACACAGCCGCGTAGTGGTTAATAATGGAAATACCTTATGTAGATCCAGGAGAAAAGAAAGCAGCTGAAGATGGTGAGACCCTGTAAGGAATAAAAAAGATAAATTGTTATCCCTGTTATATGACATTTCTGTATAGAGGCAATTAATACACGCGACACAGGTTCCGGCTAAATTCACACTAGCGTTCGTCCGCTAGTTCGTTGGGTTCGTGGACCCACTGCCTTGACGGTATGGCAGCTGGCCAACAGGGCGCAGGTCACAGTCTATAGTTCGTATAGGGTACTGGTGGCAGCTCGGACAGTAGCAAGACAGGCTCAGCTGGGACTAGGCAGCAGGTAAACGTCAGGCGTGGAGTAGCAGGACAGGCATAGAATACAGCACAGCACTTGACCAGCATAGCACGGGATACAGGATACAGGGAACACAGGGAACTGGAAAACACCAGGAGACCATTCGCATAAACAAACTTGTAATACGACAAACAACGCTCAGGCCTGAGAGGAAGGGGCTGGGTCCTTCTTATAGCCCAGGGTGCTCTGGGAGAAATCAGCTCAATCTCCCACATGCATGCGCTTTGGCTTCTTAAGTCTGGACTGATCTCGCGAGCGCACCCTGGTGGTCACTGTGTAACAGGATGGCCGTATGTGCAGACATCTCTGGAGAGAAGGGCGTCAACTGCATGGAAGGAGTTCGTGGTCAGAGACCACGGACGTTACACTAGGTTTCCATTTTTGGGATGGAAACAAGAGTTCTACAGACTGCACTTTTGTTTCCGTTTAAAAAACAAAACAAAAAAACAACGTAAACCTAGTGAACGGAGACAAACGACAAGCAACTGAAACCAAAGAATCACCATTGAAATCAATGCTCGATATGTGGAGAAAAAAAGAGACATGGCGCTCATCTAAGGTGATAACGTACTTTTTAGTGATGGATGTGTGCAAGTGAGTATTGATAGACTCACCTGATGTAGTTGTGCAGGATCATCAGCACAACTTGACTTTGATACTTGTCGGGTGAGTTCACCCTAGTTTCGAACCCACTGAGTAGGCTCCGGAGCAGACACACGGTTTAAAGCTCCAAGGGTGGAGTTTCTTTGCCGTGGTCACTTGGAATCAGGAATCTAGGAAAAAGATGCTCCTTGTATCGGGCGCTCTTGTGTGGCTGGTTCAGTAAGTCCACAGAACTATCGGATGAAATTAAAATACTTTATTGGACATACTAAAAAACAATAAAAGTCACTGCTGCAACGCGTTTCAACCTCGTACGGAGGTCTTCGTATTTTGAAAAACGGCCGCATAAAAAAACGTCGTGCAGGTCACTTCTTGGGACGTTTTTGGAGCCGTTTTTCAGACTCTATAGAAAAACAGCTCAAAAAACGACCCTAAAAAACGCATCTGTATTTTCAGACGTTTTTGAGTTTGCGTGTGAACATAGCCTAACAGAGATATTCTCCATTATTACAGGCATTACTTCTAGGGGAGAATACCTCCTTAATATGGCATCCGATGCAACATGGCACAAGTTATAGTTCTGTCAAATTGATACTGGTAGTAAAAAACCTCTGTATGAACTATAGTTATACGGAGATACGTAAGGCCACATAGGTGTCTATGGGCACCATATTATGGTAACTACAGTCATGTGCACGGGTCCTATTCTGATTAAGAGGACCCATGCACGAGACTCCCCAGGCGTTGTACAGTGGCCTTGGCGTCAAATTTGGCAGAGGACATGAATTGAAGGCCCTCATTAATGCCCCTTACCATGGTGCACCAAGCCTGTTAGTTTGTAGCATCACCACTGAATGTTGTGGCACGCTGCATCCAACACGATTACATTTTACCACATAATGGGTGTGACATATGACAAATTTACTGCATCAGAAAGCAAGTCAAACACTGCGCGACTTAGAACAAAATTTCCGCCACATTTCCCCACAGAATTGTGATAGTGAGCTGTGAACTGCAGTCCATGTTATAAAATAAAAAAATTATTACGCACCTTTTAATGTGCTCCAGTGCCCACGTTCAGGTGGTCCCCAGCGGACCTGTAGCAATGGCCAGTGATTGGCTGCAGCGGTCATGTGAATGATGTTAGTTACGACATTGCTGCAGGTCCGCTGGGGACCACCGACGCATTGGCACTGGTGCGGCAGGAAAATGTAAAAGGTGCATAATCTTTTTTTTTTAAATTATTATTTTAGAACATTTTCTTTTATTTTTTTATTCTGGTCTGAGCTCTGATCAGGGGTCTGGAGTCACTATCTACAGGTGGCCCTGCATGGGGGCATCATCTACAGGTGGCCCTGCGTGGGCGCACCAGCTACAGGTGCCCCTTTGTGGGGGGCACAAGCTACAGGTGGCCTTCTGTGGCCCTGCGTGGGGGGCATTATCTATAAGTGGCCCTGTGTGTGGGCATCATCTACAGGTGGCCCTGTGTGGGGGCATCATCTATAGGTGGCCCTGTGTGTGGGCATCATCCATAGGTGGACCTGTGTGGGGGCATCATCTATAGGTGGCCCTGCGTGGTGGGCATCATCTATAGGTGGTCCTGCATGGTGGGCATCATATATAGGTGGCCCTGCGTGGTGGACATCATCTATAGGTGGTCCTGTGTGTGGGCATCATCTATAGGTGGCCCTGTGTATGGGCATCATCTATAGGTGGTCCTGCGTGGGGCATCATCTATAGGCGGCCCTGTGTGTGTGGGCATAATCTATAGGTGGCACTGCGTGGGGCATCATCTATAGGTGACCCTGTGTGTGAGCATCATCTATAGGTGGCCCTGTGTGGGGCATCATCTATAGGTGGCCCTGCGTGGTGGGCATCATCTATAGGTGGCCCTGTGTGGTGGGCATCATCTATAGGTGGCCCTGCGTGGTTGGCATCATCTATAGGTGGCACTGTGTGGTGGGCATCATCTATGGGTGGTCCTGTGTGTGGGCATCATCTATAGGTGGCCCTGTGTATGGGCATCATCTATAGGTGGCACTGTGTGGGGCATCATCTATAGGTGGCCCTGTGTGTGTGGGCATCATCTATAGGTGGCCCTGTGTGGGGGTCTCCGTCTGCGAGGAACACTGTGTGGGGCAATTCTTAAACAAAAAGGCATTGAAGCACCAGCTTTAATATCTCACTTCGTGATAACCCACACCCAAAAAACATACCATGTCCGGTATTTCTGGGTGGGAAACATGGCTCCCCCATATGGGCTACAAGGACAGTTTTAATAAATGATGCAATGTGGTCACAATTCGTTACTTGTGATGATATCGCAATCTATAGAATATAAATATCTACAACCCGGTGTCTCCCGTGTTTTAGAAGTGGGGGGAAAAAATCTGGTCAACGTAAATTGTGTGAAATTCAAATCATGTAATACAAGTCGTCCAAAGCTTTAGCGTTACCTACAGAATATAACATATAAATGACAGAAGGCGAATTAAAATATATGGCCCTAAAACCCCAAAAAAAAAAAACAACCTGGAAATTCCATAAATGTCTTACAACAAAACAAACAAAATAAATGGAGAACTCTGAGAATTACCCACAAGAACTAAACCTTCCGAGGTCAAAAAGCCACAGATGAGAGCGATTACCTGACTGAACCCGTCCCAGCCCCCTCCCGCCGTCTAGTCTTCAACCTACCCTCCCGCGTCACTTTTTTTCCCTTTCCTACTCCCACAACCACAAGATTACCTTCCTTTCCACAGACATTTTTTTCCGTTTTGCAGCAAGAAAAAAAAAATCCGGCAGCAGCAGGGAGGGTGAGAGAGAGTGAGGGGGGGGAGGTTGTTCCTGGAAGAGCCAGCCTGGGGAGTTGGTCACATTCTTGGCTGGGATTCAATGACTGAGGCAGACACCAACAAACAGAGAGAAAGGGGGTGGAGAAGGGAGAGGAAAAGAGAGGCGGGAGGGGATAGACACACACACGGGGGAGGAGGTAGCGCAGCCACAGACAGACACAGGGCATTAGCTAAGCATTCAGGCTGAGTGCATGGACGGGAGCGCAGCGCTGCTGCCGCCGCTGCTGCAGGAACTTTACCCATGTAACAAAATGAAGACCAACTCCTGAGAACTAAACAACTGGAAACTATCTTTTTGGTTTGACGTCACCGTCTTGACTCTTTTTGGTTACATTGGATTTCCTCTCCCTCCCGCTTGTGTCGTCTTCTGGTTATGGACAGGGGGCACATGTAGACAGGACACTTGGAGAGAGTTTGGGGAGCAGACACTACTATCGCCTGGAGGACATGGAACTCTTGTGATCCCCCCCTCCCTTTTCTTGTCGTGGATCTGTCTTGTAAGTTGTTAAGAAGATTTCTGTGATTTGTTACTTTGTATCCGGCTTCTTCAATGATGGAGACTGTGAGCAGGAGCTTCCAGCCTCATCCAGGTCTACAGAAGACTCTGGAGCAGTTCCACCTGAGCTCCATGAGCTCCTTGGGCGGCCCGGCCGCCTTCTCAGCGCGCTGGGCGCAGGATATGTACCATAAGAAGGACAGTGGCAAGGAGCTGGATACCGTCCTGCAGCTGCCGGTGCAGCCCCCGCCCGTCATCCCCGGGGGACCCCTCTTTATCCCCTCTGATCGCTCTACGGAGAGGTGTGAGACCATCCTGGAAGGGGAGACCATCTCCTGCTTCGTGGTCGGCGGGGAGAAGAGGCTGTGTCTCCCCCAGATCCTCAACTCGGTGCTACGGGACTTCAGCCTCCAGCAGATCAACTCGGTGTGCGACGAGCTGCACGTCTACTGCTCCCGATGCACGGCCGATCAGCTGGAGATCCTCAAAGTCATGGGCATCCTGCCGTTCTCGGCGCCCTCCTGCGGCCTCATCACCAAGACCGACGCCGAGCGACTGTGTAACGCTCTGCTGTACGGAGGCAGCTACCCGCCGCGCTGCAACAAGAAGGACGGCGGGACGCTGGAGCTGGAAGTGACCGAGAAGAGCTTCAGGGTCTACCACGAATGCTTCGGCAAGTGCAAGGGGCTCTTCGTGCCGGAGCTGTACGGGAACCCCAGCGCCCCCTGCATCCAGTGCCTGGACTGCCGCCTGCTCTATGCGCCGCACAAGTTCGTGGTGCACTCGCACAAGGCGCTGGAGAACCGGACGTGCCACTGGGGCTTCGACTCGGCCAACTGGAGGGCATACATCCTCCTGGCCCAGGACTACGGCAGCGACGAGGAGCAGACCCGGCTTGGCCGGGTTCTGGACGACATGAAGGACAAGTTCGACTACAGCAACAAGTACAAGAGGAAAGCGGCGAGGGTGAGTGTCGGGCTGTAAAGTTTGCGTCGGACAGTGATAGGAGCGAGAGAATGAAGAGATAATTGTGTATCATGTTTATTGTATACAATGTTTCATTTATTACCCCTGACAACCAAATCGGATGGCTACGGATAATTGCAGGGGGTAGAAAGAGATGGTCGGTTTGACTGTGGCCGCTCAGGGGTTAATTATAGTCACATCTAGCTGTCAAAATATGACTACTGATCGCGTGTTCTTCTGTCATTTTATAGCAGTCCACTCACACTGTCCGACTCCATTCTTGTATTCTATGTGATCACATGTAATTGCTATCGATTCTGGCCCAAAAAAAAATCGGCCGACCAAATTTTTACTGTTGAATATGATGGAGAGAAAGCAAAAATACGGCTTAATCAGGGCAAACAAAAGGGGTTTTGACATGTAATAAATGTGTCAATACATCATCAACCCCCCCCCCCCGGCTGATTAGATCATGGTGACCAGATAGATCATGTCGAAAAAGTTGTTCGTGTGACCGTGGCAGTCGTTGACCCCTTAGCTGGAAAGTGTTGGTCAGCCTGGGCTTGGCAGCTAAGGGGTTAACAACCAATCCTATATATGTATAGTCAGACGCCATGTAACGTGTAGTCAGTATTGGTCAGCCTTGTTTTGGCATCGAGGGGTTAATGATTTAGCTATAGAGGAGGTGTATGTGGAGCTTCTTGTCCCTTTTTCCCCTATTTATGACGGATGGGTTAATTGCAGTTCAAGTTTGTTTGGGGGCAGTGAAGCAGAAGTTATTACTGGCCATAAAGGTGTAATTTGCACTTGTCCAGATTGTGGGTGATCAGGGCGACTTCCTCCTCTGTTCTGTCACTGTTGTCAGAAGAGATGACCTCCTGGTAACCTAATTCTACACTGTTTGTGTCTTACATCTTAAAGGGGGATGATCTGTCACCTATTGGTGCTCGGAAGGTGACCAGGTTGTCGCTGGGCTGCAGTCAACAGTCGCCCTTTGAGTGGTTTTTAGTGTGACCTGGTGGCAACCCTGCTTCATGATCTGTGTATTGATGTCATTTGATGATATAAATAATTGGGCAGGATTCTCTGCGGTTACAGCGATTTGATTACAGAGCAGTGGATGGAAAGTCTGCGGATGCAGATGTGGACATTTATATGGACAGGACAGGTGCAGACAGTCCACTCTTCCCATCCCCCAACCAAGTGACTGTAGGTGCTGACAGGCAGACCGCTCTATATAAGCATCCTTCCTCTGTCATCTACATGTCCGTTTCCTATTCCGGTAATGCATAGAATAAGCTGGTGACCCGTCACTTTATATACTTTTTTTTTTTATATCCTTTAATGGCTGTGATCCATTCTTTCTAGGAATGACGGCCTATTTATTTTATTGCCGTCTACTCCTGAAGGCACCTGGCACCAGACTTGTGCTGGTCTCCAGTGTGTGTAGGTGGTTGTATACATAACTAGGGCAGCTGAACGAGGAGGGCCTGCCACCCAGACTGACTGTCCAGACACTAGCGGTTTATTTTAGACGTCTGGGCTCAGCCATATGTGGATGCCAGTGTGCGTAAAGCAAGTTGGTAGCTGGCATGTGTCCGATGTAGTGGGCAGCACTCAAGGGCCTTGAAAGATGACAGACTGTAACTTCTAAAGTCCTTTAAGCTCCTCCCGTATTTTAATCCTTCCTGTGCTTTTTATATATAATTTATCCCTAGTTTACTGCGCTAATGGCGGTGAGATTTTATGTGAACGCACTTTATTAACCCTTCCAGTCTTTGAATTTGCATCGAAATAAAAT